>NC_140923.1:11213444-11499378 GCF_045865225.1 Trachurus japonicus
CAGGCTAGCGCCGCCTTACTGGTTCCGGCAAATTTCATTTGCCTCAACAATGTAGTCAGGCTGAAACTAGCAATGCGGGTTTCGGTTTTGCTCCGTCCGCTTCTGGTGGACGGACCAATCAGGCGGGTGGGGGGGTGAAACAGATGGGGAACTGAAGGCGTAGCGTTGAACTCAAGCACTCAAGCTAACCTATGAGCTTAACCGGTGTATAGCACACGTGACCACCAAGCAGCAGCGATTAGTTGAAGCAAATGTAAGCAACCGCCTCCCGGAAGCAAACGAATCCCTATGGCTCAGGTTCAGACGCTTTTTGAAATGTAATGAAATAAGCGGCTGATGCATCAGGCTAGTGACACATGGCATTCACATTTGCAGAGAGTGAAAGATTTGATTGAGAACTCTCCCCCTTCCCTCTTGCTCCACCTCTCATCACTTGACTTCATCCAATCACAATCCTCCACCTCCTCTCCCTCACCAATCAGTCTTTAGCTGTCAAATTTACTGTAAAAGTGCTCTCTCTCTCTCTCTCTCTACCCTCATCCAGCACAAGAAATTTCTCGGCCCACCTCCACCCCTTCACCACCTCAATGGAGATACAGACATCTCCGTCTTCAACCAGCTGCAGCACATGCCCCTTTGCCCTTTGATGCCCAAAGTGCCCCTTTTTTGGTGTGTGTGTGTGTGTATGTGTATGTGTGACTGCGACTGCAACACACCTGTACCCTATAAGTTATAGCCACCAGCTAACCACTCCGTGTGCTGCTTGAAGGGGAAACGTATCAGGCTTCTTGTTTATATGTCTCTTATGTAATAATAAAACAATGGTTTGAACTGTGATTTTCTCACCCTCTCAACATCTCCGTAATATTATTATTCTCTCTCTCTCTCTCTCTCTCTCTCTCTCTCTCTCATATAAGAGAGGTAAGCCGAGGAGAAAGGGGCGGTCCTCTCTGTGTGTGCAGCCAAGGGATGCGCGTGAATGTGGTGACGTAGGGACGAGGACCAATAGATCCATGATGAGGGCGGGGGCTGCTAACTCCATCGGCTGACAAGAAGTTAGCCAAAACGACCGGATCGCTTACTTCTGCTTTAACAGTAGGGCTACAACATTTATTTTAATTCAGTAGCTGTCTGATCCGTATTATTTGCTTTGTTAAATGTTGAATTGGTTGGTCTTGGCTGTAGTCTTCGCCGCAGCAGGCCCCAGTTCAATTCCACCGGTGGCGGGCCTTTGCTGCATGTCATTCTCTCTCTCTGTCTCAGCATTTCCTGTCTCTCTCCATTATCATTGATCTATCATCAATATCAGTTTATCAGACAGTGTTCATGTCTTACCTGCAGCCTTTACGCAGACCAGCAGTCCCAGTATCACAAAGATGGACTTCATGTTCTCTGACTTCTCTCAGACCAAACTGAACCATGTGGGCGGTGGAAGACAAAACACAAAGTGCCTACACTTCCTGTCAAAACCACATTTTCACAAGTCTCATCACAGCAGTGGAACATCTTAATTTCTAGAGAAACATGACATATTACCTTGGTAATTAGGGCCCGAGCGGCGACTGCAAGTCGCCCAGCGAAGCCCTATTGAAATCGCGCTGTTTATTAGGGCCCGAGCGGCGACTGCAAGTCGCCCAGCGAAAGCCCTATTGTAATTGCTTTGTTTATTAGGCCCGAGCGGCGAGTAGCACTCGCCCGGCGAAGGCCTATTGAAATCGCGCTGTTTTTTATTCTTATTATTCCGTCACCTAAATGCCCCAATTTGGCCCCTTTCCCGACTTCGAAAATGCGTTGTGAACTTTTGCACCCGACGTCCGGCCTGATCCGAAATTGATATATGTGGTGGTATCGCACATGTCCGACGCGACATGGCGAAATAGCGCCCCCTTTACAAATTTTGATAAGTCCCATAGACAAATTTGCTTACTTTGGGTAGTCCTACAAAATTCTGGTACACATATGTACCATACCCAGATATTACAAAAAAATGCCTCTTAATGTCATGGTTGAAATGTACAAGGAAGTCGGCCATTTTGAAATGGTCGTTTTTGGCGCCAAATTAACTCGTCCGAAAACGGTTCACCGACACGGCTCCAAATTTGATAGACAACATTCTTCAGACTTGCTGAGTTACAGCTTGTGCTCGATTTAGGGTCAATACGTCAATTAGCATAGGCACGTGGCTTCCAATGGGCGCCAAACATAGGCTCGTCAGCCACCAACATTCGGTTGGCTGTCCACGCCCACATGCTGTTATCCTATCAACTTCAAACTTCGAAGGAAATTATGGGGGTGAGTCACTGATCTAGACCGATATATCAATATCTCACTTTACTCAAAGCGCCCCCCGGTGGTAAAATAAAACACCCCCAGGAAGTGACCATTTTTTTACATTTAAATCTTTACACTCCTCCCACTTAATTTCGCTCGATTCTTACTTAAATTGCCTACAGGTTATCGATGGATGCATGCTGATCCAACCTAGAGCTCCATAGGGTCTCTACGTCAAAGGGCGGGGCTTCTGCGGGCCTTGCCAATTTTTTGATCGGACTTCATTGTTTCCTCGCCATTTCACCTTCTAACAGCTCTAACGCCCACATACTTCATCCTATTCAGCTTCAACAAACTTGCTGAAGATGATGATGGCTCCACTCTGAACGTTCGCTGAATGGCACGCCCAATTTACTCAATGCGTCCCCCCACCGGTGGTAACAGGAAAGTGACCTGGTTTACACTTAACTTGTCCGATCGACTTCAAATTTTTACATTATTTTGATGAGCCACTGCCCTAAACACACCTACCCACATCTGCGGTTCATACAAATGCGCCCCCTTGGTGGTAACAGGAAGTGGACCTGTTTTACATTTACATTGGTCCGCATGAACTTCAAACCTGGACATGTGTGATCCTGGGTCAGCCCCTGATCACACCTACCCACATCGGGATTCAAACCAAATGCGCCCCCTGGTGGTAACAGGAACATGTGACCTGTTTTACATTTACATTGTCCGATTCACATCAAAACGTCAGGGGCTTGATCCCGGTCAGCTCCTGAACGCCCGCTACCCGCTTCTGGCTACGTCAGCGCCATCTAAGGGACGAACCGCACGTTGCGAGTTTTTTCGCTCCCGCAGCGCTTTTTCGCCATTCTCGCTTCGCGCCACGGCCCCCGCACGCCCTCAGGCCCCGCGGGTCGCATGGGTCGAGCGATGGGCGGACCTCATCGTCCGCTTGCGGCTTTAATTAGGGCATACGGGCGAGCGGGCGACTGCAAGTCGCCTGGCTGGAAAAGCCCTATTGAAATTCGTTCATGCATCAACGTGCAAGTGACCCCTAAGTGCAAGTGGACCCAAAGTAATCAAGTAGTGAACGTAATCATGTTGGTATGGAAGACCCCGGGGAAAAATTGCTATATTGAAATTGTATATGTTTTTTATTAGGGCTTCGTAGCGGCGACTGCAAGTCGCCCAGCCGAAAGCCCTCTTTGAAATCGCGCTGCTTTATTCTTAGGCTCGAGCGGCGAGTAGCACTCGCCCGGAAAAAAAAACTGGAAGTGCGGCTATTGAAATCGCGCTGTTTATTATTATAGGGCCCGAGCCTGTGACAACGACCAGGGATGGGTCGCCTATTGTTATTCGACATCCACACCGATCACCGGACAAGCAACAAGCTAACCAAGCAAGATAAATTCAAGTACTCTAAGTGACCTGGCAGGGAAAAAACGCTACCTTGATAATGCAAGTGTTTATTAGGGCTCCGAGTCGGCGACAGCAAGTCGTCCCAGCGTAAAGCCCTATTGATAATATCGCGCTGTTTATTTTTATTATTATTATTCCCACACCCTTAAAACCCCCAATCTTCGGGCCTCTTTCACCAACGGCGAAGAAAATGCGTCTACTTTAGCTATGGGTGTCCGGCCGGATCCGAAAAAACGATATTTTTGTGAGTGGTCGCACATGGTCGACGCGAAATGGGCTAAATTGCGCCCCCCTACAATTTTGCCCAAAACCCATAGGGAAAAAAAACTGACGTTAACGATAGAGCGGACCAAAATCGGCCACACACTATTTATTCAATGCGAGATGAACAAAAAATCTCTCATATAGCGAAGCCCGAAAACCAACAGGAAGTCGGCCCATTTTTGGTTCAAAGTTCGTTTACGCAAAACGAACTCTGTCGAGGGGGTTGACGCTCCGATCGGCTCCAAATTGGGTCCAGAACAATCGTCAGACCTAGCTGAGCTTATCTTGTGACTCCGGTAGGTCTGTAGCTCAAAGCGCTTGGGCTCTGGCGTGCCCCCGAAAGTTTGGCGACTGTTTCGGTGCTCGGCCACTGTAAATTCGAACGGCTCTTCATGTCCACCATACTTGGGGAAATCGTAGACGCTTCAAAACTTGGTGCAAAAAATCGTATGGCGAGACCCTGAACGATCCGACATATTATTTGCCTACGTCGCTCATAGCGACCCCCCGGTCGGTAACAGGAAATCGTACAAAAATTCGTTCTTTAAAAAATACGTTTCGTTCACTAAATCGACTTTGTTCCACTTCTAGTTACATGCTGAACCAGTAGCTGCTGAAGCTAATTATGAACGCTTGTGAAGATACGTAAGAACGGCGTCTGTGTGCCGCGCGGCGACATGACGATTTTTTTGTCCGGTAAAAATTTACGTTTGCCTATTACGCGCACATACTTCGTCGTTAGCCACTTGAAATTCAAAGGACATGAGTTGGCTCCGCCCTGAACGTATTTGATGTATCGACTTCCTGCGCCTGGCTCATAGCGCCCCCCGGTGGGTAAACAGGATGTATCGCAAAAACATTCATTAAAAATCCATACTTCACCGATCAAATTCATTCCCACTTTCTTAACTCATGCAGGAACCAGTGTGCTGAAGCTACATTATGAACGCTTTGTGAAGATTACGACGAACGGCGTCGTGTGCCGCCGGCGGCGGACTGACGATTTGTTATCGTACAATTACGTTTGCCTTTTTCGTGGCTTTAACGAAAAGTTCGTGTCCTCACGAAATATTCATCACACGGGTCAAGAATGGCGAGCTCTATTCAGCAGATAGAGTCGTTTCCTATGGGCGTGGCTAAATGCCTCAATAGCGCCCCCTTGAAGTTTTTCCGACAATTCTTCATAGACAAAATTTTGCTTACCTTTGTCGAAACACACTACAAAACTCGACACTCACGTGTATCATACCCCAAACATACAAAAAAATTGAATTGGAGCCCACGCCCTAAACCCAACAGGGAAGTCGGCCATATTGGTGTTGTAGATTTTTTTCCGCTTAAAATTAACCTCTCCTGAGCGTATCGCCCGATCAAGTTTCAAATTAGGTTTATACAACATATCCAGATCCTAGTGATGCTTATCTTGATGCTCCGTGAGTCGATAGGTCAAAGGGCGTGGCTGCCAGCGCTCAATTCAACTTTGGCGTTCTACGGCCATGTCCATACGTGTGGCTCTCACGTCCCCCATACTTCATCCAATCAACTTCAAACTTGCTGGACATGACGGATGGCTCCGCCCTGAACATACCGATATTATTAAACTTCCCACGTAACTCATAGCGCCCCCCCCGGTGGTAACAGGAAGTGTACTAAAATTTTGAAAATGTACATACTTTGCCCCATCAACTTCATTCCACTTCTAAAACATGCAGAACCAGTTGGTGAAGCTACATTATGAACGCTGTGAAGCTACGCGTAATGGCGTCCCTGTGGGGGCGTGGCTATCATTCCTCGCCATGACAATACGTTTACCCTTTGGATGGCTTTATTGAACTCGTATCAACATGAAAATTGGTACACAGGTCCAGGGTCACGACCTCAACGTTTCTATGTGCTCATAGACGATCTCACTCATGTAGCCCCCTAGTGGAAACAGGAAGTGGCATATTTTACATCAACATTGTCTGATTTCCACGAAACTTCACATGTGTGATGAGGGACTGACCCTGAACACACCTGCACGCATCCCATTACTGCCCCCTAGTGGACGGACCTTTAACTGCTCATAACTCCCTCATGCTTTGTCCGATTTCCAAGAAACTTCACATGTGTGATGAGGGACTGACCCTGAACACACCTGCACGCATTGCATTACTGCCCCCTAGTGGACGAACCTTCAACTGCTCATAACTCACTCATGCTTTGTCCGATTCACTCCAAACTTCACACGAGTGATGAGGGGCGGCCCCTGAACGCACCAGACCACATGCGGTGACTGCCCCCTGGTGGATGAACGAAACAATGCGTTTTTTGCCTCCTTCGGGGTTTTTTCTCCATTTCTGCTCCGCGCCACGGCCCCGGCGTGCCTCAGGCCCCGCGGTGGCATGGGCGAGCGAGGGCCCGCCATCGCCGCTTGCGGCTTTAATTATTATTATTATTCTTGCGCTCTTAAAACGCCATTTTGACCCCTTTCCCAAAGGCGAAAATGCGTGTACTTTTGCATGGGCGTCCGGCCGGATCCGAAATTCGATATTTTTGAGTTGTCACACACGGTCGACGCAAAATGGCGGAATAGCGCCCCCTACAAAGTCCAAAAATGCCCATAGGGAATTTTGCTAACTTTGGCCTACACTCACAAAATTTGGTACACATATGTATTATACCAGATATGCAAAAAAGCCTCTTGACCTCATGACCTCAACCCAACAGGAAGTCGGCCATTTTGGTTTTGATTTTTCCCGCCTAAACTGAACTCCTCCCACAGCGTTCGCCCGATCAAGTTGAAATTAGGTACGCAACATCGTCATACCTAGCTGAGCTTATCTTGTGCTCCGCAGGTCTGTAGCTCAAAGGGCTTGGCCTCTGGCGTGCCCCCAAGTTTGGCGACTGTTTCGGTGCTCGCTATGTAAATACGAACGGCTCTCATGCCCACATAGTTGATCGTAGACGCTTCAAACTTGGTGCAAAAATCTATGGCGAGACCCTGAACGATCCGACATATTATTTGCCTACGTCGCTCATAGCGCCCCCCGGTGGTAACAGGAAGTGAACTAAAATTCATTAAAAATACATAGTTGACCCCATCAACTTCATTCCACTTCTAAAACATGCAGAACCAGTTGGTGAAGCTACATTATGAAGACTGTGAAGCTACGAGTAATGGCGTCCCTGTGGGGGCGTGGCTACCATCAATTCCTCGCCATGAAAATACGTTTGGCTTTTTGATGGCTTTAATGAACTCGTATCATCATGAAAATTGATACACAGGTCAAGGGTCACGACCTCAACGTCTCCATATGCTCATAGGCGATCTCACTCATGTTGCCCCCTAAGTGGAAACAGGAAGTGCCATTTTTTGCATCAACATTGTCCGATTTCCACGAAACTTCACATGTGTGATGAGGGGCTGACCCTGAACACACCTGCACGCATCCCATTACTGCCCCCTAGTGGACAAACCTTTAACTGCTCATAACTCCTCAGCTTTGTCCGATTTCCACAAAACTTCACATGTGTGATGAGGGGCTGACCCTGAACACACCTGCACGCATCCCATTACTGCCCCCTAGTGGACAAACCTTCAACTGCTCATAACTCCCTCATGCTTTGTCCGATTTCCACGAAACTTCACATGTGTGATGAGGGACTGACCCTGAACACACCTGCACGCATCCCATTACTGCCCCCTGGTGGACGAACCTTTAACTGCTCATAACTCCCTCATGCTTTGTCCGATTCACTCCAAACTTCACATGAGTGATGAGGGGCGGCCCCTGAACGCACCAGACCACATGCGGTGACTGCCCCCTGGTGGATGAACGAAACATTGCATTTTTGGCCTCCTTCCAGGTTTTTTCTCCATTTCTGCTCCGCGCCACGGCCCCGGCGTGCCTCAGGCCCCGCGGTGGCATGGTCGAGCGAGGGCCCGCCATCGCCGCTTGCGGCTTTAATTATTAGGGCCCGAGCCTGTGTCAACGACCCAGGGAGGTCCCTATTGTTATTCGACATGCACATTAGTCAACGTGCCAGCCGACGAGTAACAACAAGTAAGCAAGCAAGTACTCAAGTACTGCATAGACCTGGCAGCAAAAACCCCAGATATTGTAATGTTTATTATTATTAGGGCCCGAGCCTGTGTCAACGACCCAGGGAGGTCCCTATTGTTATTCGACATCCACATTAGTCAACGTGCCAGCCGACGAGTAACAACAAGTAAGCAAGCAAGTAACCAAGTACTGCATAGACCTGGCGCAAAATATCCCAGATATTGTAATGTTTATTTTTCTTATTATTATTATTATTATGCCACTTCGAACGCCATTTTGACCCCTTTCCCAAGCCGAGAAACGGACGATATTTTGCACGCACGTGGGGCCTGTGGCAACTTAGCGTTGAGTGGTGGTCTCGCATGTGGGCGTGGCCAAATGGCAAAATAGCGCCCCCTACAAACTTTTCAAAAACCCATAGGGAAAAAAATGACGTTAACGAAAGCGGACCAAAGTCGGCAGACATATTTATCAATGGGAGATGAACAAAAAATCCTCTTATGGCGAAGCCCAAAACCCAACAGGAAGTCAGCCATTTTGGTTCAAATTTCGTTTACGCAAAACGAACTCCTCCGAGGGATTACGCCCGATCGGCTCCAAATTGGGTTCAGAACATCGTCAGACCTAGCTGAGCTTATCTTGTGCTCCGCAGGTCTGTAGCTCAAAGGGGTTGGCCTCTGGCGTGCCCCGAAGTTTGGCGACTGTTTCGGTGCTCGCCATGTAAATACGAATGGCTCTCATGCCCACATACTTGATCGTAGACGCTTCAAACTTGGTGCAAAAATCTATGGCGAGACCCTGAACGATCCGACATATTACTTGCCGACGTCGCTCATAGCGCCCCCGGTGGTAACAGGAAACGTACAAAAATTCGTTAAAAATACGTAGTTGACCAAATCGACTTCGTTACACTTCTAGTACATGCAGACCCGGATGGTGAAGCTACATCATGAACGCTTTGACCCTACGAGCAACGGCGTCCGTGTGCCGCCGCGGCGAATGTGTATCATCCCAATTTAAATTACGTTTGCCTTTCACACGCACATACTTCGTCGTAGCCACTTGAAATTTTAAGGACATGACGATGGCTCCTCCCTGAACGTTTTGATGTATCGACTTCCTGCCTGGCTCATAGCGCCCCCCGGTGGTAACAGGAAGTACGCAAAAATTCATTAAAAATCCATACTTCACCCGATCAACTTCATTCCACTTCTAATACATGCAGAACCAGTTGCTGAAGCTACATTATGAACGCTGTGAAGATACGACGAACGGCGTCCGTGTGCCGCCGCGGCGACTGACGATTTTTTTATCGTACAATTACGTTTGCCTTTTTCGTGGCTTTAACGAAGTCGTGTCCTCACGAAATTTCATACACAGGTCAAGAATGGCGAGCTCTTTCAGCGGATAGAGTCGTTTCCCATGGGCGTGGCTAAATGCCTCAATAGCGCCCCCTTGAAGTTTTTCCGAAATTCTCCATAGACAAATTTCGCTTACTTTGTCGTACACATACGAAACTCGACACACACGTGTATCATACCCAAACATACCAAAAAATTGAATTGGAGCCACGCCCTAAACCCAACAGGAAGTCGGCCATTTTGGTTAGCATTTCTTTGACGCAAAACGAACTCCTCCGAGGGAGTTCGCCCGATTGACTTCAAATTGGGCACGGAACATCTCCAGACTGAGCTGATTACGGCTTGTGCTCCGCAGGTGTGTAGGTCAAAGGGCGTGGCTACTAGGGCACGGCCAAGTTCCCGAATTCAGCTAAAAAGGTTTAAATGCTATCACGCCAACAGATTTGATCGCAGCAGCTTCAAACTTTGTGCACATGATGATGGCGTGACCCTGAACGATCCGACATATAATTTTCCTACGTCACTCATAGCGCCCCCCGGTGGTAACAGGAAGTGCGCTAAAATTCATTAAAAATACATAGTTGCCCCCATCAACTTCATTCCACTTCTAAAACATGCCGAACAAGTTGGTGAAGGTATTTCGTGAACGCTATGACGCTACGGCTAATGGCCCCCTTGTGGCGGCGACAGGAATAGCGCTCCATCGTGAACTGCCACCTCCCACGGATTTTGCCCGATTGACTTCATATTCGCTACACATCATCAGGAGACCGAGCTGGTCAAACACTATTAAAAGCTTTTCTCTACGTGAAACGGCGTGGCTGCTAGGGGGCGACAAAGTTGGTCAACTGCTCGTTTAGTCGCCATGCTATTACGTTTGCCTTCCACGCCCACATACTTGGTCGTAGTCACTTCAAAATTTCAGTACATGATCAGGGGCCCGCCCTCTACGCCTCCATTTGATCGTACGCTAGCTCGCTCAATACGCCCCCTTGTGGACACAGGAAATGTCGCGTTTTGCATCGACATTGTCCGATCAGCTCGAAACTTCACATGTGTGATGAGGTCACGACCCCGTACGCAACGGCCCACATCCCGTTACCGCCCCCTGGTGGACGAACCGTAAAACCTGCCGTAACTCCATCGTACGTTGTCCGTTTTGCTCGAAACGTCACGTGTTCGACGAGGGGACCGCCCTCGACGCAGCCGCCCACGTCCGGTCGCGCGCGGGGGTTTTCGAAGAGCGGCCCGGGGGTAGAGGGGACGCCGAGTGGCGTGGAGCGAGGGCCCGTCATAGCCGCTTGCGGCTTTAATTATTAGGGCCCGAGCCTGTGTCAACGACCCAGGGAGGTCCCTATTGTTATTCGACATGCACATTAGTCAACGTGCCAGCCGACGAGTAACAACAAGTAAGCAAGCAAGTAATCAAGTACTCCACTGACCTGGCGCAAAATTCCCCGAAATGCAAATGTTTATTAGGGCCCGAGCCTGTGTCAACGACCCAGGGAGGTCCCTATTGTTATTCGACATCAACATTAGTCGACGTGCCAGCCGACGAGTAACAACAAGTAAGCAAGCAAGTAATCAAGTACTCCACTGACCTGGCGCAAAATTCCCCGAAATGCAAATGTTTATTCTTATTATTATTATTATTATTCCCGTTCTCCCACTTCGAACGCTATTTCGACCCCTTTCCCAAGCCGAGAAACGGCCGACATTTTAGACGCACGTGGGGCCTGTGGCAACTTAGCGTTCAGTGGTGGTTTCGCATGTGGGCGTGGCCTATTGGCGCCACAGCGCCCCCTAGACCGCGCATAGGGAATGAGGGTCTGCGTCACCGATTTGTCCGAAACTTGGTAAACTTATTCATCAACCCGAGATCTTCAAAAAATTTGCTATACTGACATACCCTAAAACCAACAGGAAGTCGGCCATTTTGCTTCAAAGTTGGTTTACGCGAAACGAACTCCTCCTAGGGGTTACGCCCGATCGGCTCCAAATTGGGTAGACAACATCGTCTGACCTAGCTGAGCTTATCTTGTGCTCCGCAGGTCTGTAGCTCAAAGGGGTTGGCCTCTGGCGTGCCCCGAAGTTTGGCGACTGTTTCGGTGCTCGCCATGTAAATACGAACGGCTCTCATGCCCACATACTTGATCGTAGACGCTTCAAACTTGGTGCAAAAATCTATGGCGAGACCCTGAACGATCCGACATATTATTTGCCGACGTCGCTCATAGCGCCCCCCGGTGGTAACAGGAAACGTACAAAAATTCGTTAAAAATACGTAGTTGACCAAATCGACTTCGTTACACTTCTAGTACATGCAGACCCGGATGGTGAAGCTACATCATGAACGCTTTGACCCTACGAGCAACGGCGTCCGTGTGCCGCCGTGGCGAAAGTGTATCATCCCAATTTAAATTTCGTTTGCCTTTCACACGCACATACTTCGTCGTAGCCACTTGAAATTCAAAGGACATGACGTTGGCTCCTCCCTGAACGTTTTGATGTATCGACTTCCTGCCTGGCTCATAGCGCCCCCCGGTGGTAACAGGAAGTACGCAAAAAATTCATTAAAAATCCATACTTCACCCGATCAACTTCATTCCACTTCTAATACATGCAGAACCAGTTGCTGAAGCTACATTATGAACGCTGTGAAGATACGACGAACGGCGTCCGTGTGCCGCCGCGGCGACTGACGATTTTTTATCGTACAATTACGTTTGCCTTTTTCGTGGCTTTAACGAAGTCGTGTCCTCACGAAATTTCATACACAGGTCAAGAATGGCGAGCTCTTTCCGCGGATAGAGTCGTTTCCCATGGGCGTGGCTAAATGCCTCAATAGCGCCCCCTTGAAGTTTTTCCGAAATTCTCCATAGACAAATTTCGCTTACTTTGTCGTACACATACGAAACTCGACACACACGTGTATCATACCCAAACATACAAAAAATTGAATTAAAGCCACGCCCTAAACCCAACAGGAAGTCGGCCATTTTGGTTAGCATTTCTTTGACGCAAAACGAACTCCTCCGAGGGAGTTCGCCCGATTGACTTCAAATTGGGCACGGAACATCTCCAGACTGAGCTGATTACGGCTTGTGCTCCGCAGGTGTGTAGGTCAAAGGGCGTGGCTACTAGGGCACGGCCAAGTTCCCGAATTCAGCTAAAAAGGTTTAAATGCTATCACGCCCACAGATTTGATCGCAGCAGCTTCAAACTTGGTGCACATGATGATGGCGTGACCCTGAACGATCCGACATATTATTTTCCTACGTCACTCATAGCGCCCCCCGGTGGTAACAGGAAGTGCGCTAAAATTAATTAAAAATACATAGTTGCCCCCATCAACTTCATTCCACTTCTAAAACATGCCGAACAAGTTGGTGAAGGTATTTCGTGAACGCTATGACGCTACGGCTAATGGCCCCCTTGTGGCGGCGACAGGAATAGCGCTCCATCGTGAACTGCCACCTCCCACGGATTTTGCCCGATTGACTTCATATTCGCTACAGATCATCAGGAGACCGAGCTGGTCAAACACTATTAAAAGCTTTTCTCTACGTGAAACGGCGTGGCTGCTAGGGGGCGACAAAGTTGGCCAACTGCTCGTTTAGTCGCCATGCTATTACGTTTGCCTTCCACGCCCACATACTTGGTCGTAGTCACTTCAAAATTTCAGTACATGATCAGAGGCCCGCCCTCTACGCCTCCATTTGATCGTACGCTAGCTCGCTCAATACGCCCCCTTGTGGACACAGGAAATGTCGAGTTTTGCATCGACATCGTCCGATCGGCTCGAAACTTCACATGTGTGATGAGGTCACGACCCCGAACGCAACGGCCCACATCCCGTTACCGCCCCCTGGTGGACGAACCGTAAACCTGCCGTAACTCCATCGTACGTTGTCCGATTTGCTCGAAACGTCACGTGTTCGACGAGGGGACCGCCCTCGACGCGGCCGCCCACCTCCGGTTGCGCGCGGGGTTTTTCGAAGAGCGGCCCGGGGGTAGCGGGGACGCCGAGTGGCGTGGAGCGAGGGCCCGTCATAGCCGCTTGCGGCTTTAATTTTTATTATTATTATTATTATTATTTTTCCGCGACTTTAAACCCCGATTTGACCCCTTTGACACGCTCGAAAACTCACGAAATTTGGGACACACGTCGGGTCTTGCGAAAATTGACGTCTGATGCTATCGCCGTTTGTGGGCGGGGCAAATTGGCACAACAGCGCCCCCTTGAACTTTTGACCCCCGGCCATAGGGACCAAAATTTTTTTTCCCGCAGGCTGCCCAAACTTGGTACACATATGTATCATACCCAGACATGAAAAAAATTTGTTTCGTGCGAAGCCCAAAAACCAACAGGAAGTCGGCCATTTTGGTTAGCATTTATTTTACGCAAAACGAACTCCTTTGAGGGATTACGCCCGATCGGCTCCAAATTGGGTTCAGAACATCGTCAGACCTAGCTGAGCTTATCTTGTGCTCCGCAGGTCTGTAGCTCAAAGGGGTTGGCCTCTGGCGTGCCCCGAAGTTTGGCGACTGTTTCGGTGCTCGCCATGTAAATATGAATGGCTCTCATGCCCACATACTTGATCGTAGACGCTTCAAACTTGGTGCAAAAATCTATGGAGAGACCCTGAACGATCCGACATATTATTTGCCGACGTCGCTCATAGCGCCCCCCGGTGGTAACAGGAAACGTACAAAAATTCGTTAAAAATACGTAGTTGACCAAATCGACTTCGTTCCACTTCTAATACATGCAGACCCGGATGGTAAAGCTACATCGTGAACGCTTTGACCCTACGAGCAACGGCGTCCGTGTGCCGCCGCGGCGACTGACGATTTTTTGTCGTAAAATTACGTTTGCCAATTACGCGCACATACTTCGTCGTAGCCACTTGAAATTCAAAGGACATGACGTTGGCTCCGCCCTGAACGTTTTGATGTATCGACTTCCTGCCTGGCTCATAGCGCCCCCCGGTGGTAACAGGAAGTACGCAAAAATTCATTAAAAATCCATACTTCACCCGATCAACTTCATTCCACTTCTAATACATGCAGAACCAGTTGCTGAAGCTACATTATGAACGCTGTGAAGATACGACGAACGGCGTCCGTGTGCCGCCGCGGCGACTGACGATTTTTTATCGTACAATTACGTTTGCCTTTTTCGTGGCTTTAACGAAGTCGTGTCCTCACGAAATTTCATACACAGGTCAAGAATGGCAAGCTCTTTCAGCGGATAGAGTCGTTTCCCATGGGCGTGGCTAAATGCCTCAATAGCGCCCCCTTGAAGTTTTTCCGAAATTCTCCATAGACAAATTTCGCTTACTTTGTCGTACACATACGAAACTCGACACATACGTGTATCATACCCAAACATACCAAAAATTGAATTGGAGCCACGCCCTAGACCCAACAGGAAGTCGGCCATTTTGGTTAGCATTTCTTTGACGCAAAACGAACTCCTCCGAGGGAGTTCGCCCGATTGACTTCAAATTGGGCACGGAACATCTCCAGACTGAGCTGATTACGGCTTGTGCTCCGCAGGTGTGTAGGTCAAAGGGCGTGGCTGCTAGGGCAAGGCCAAGTTCCCGAATTCAGCTAAAAAGGTTTAAATGCTATCACGCCCACAGATTTGATCGCAGCAGCTTCAAACTTGGTGCACATGATGAGGGCGTGACCCTGAACGATCCGACATATTATTTTCCTACGTCACTCATAGCGCCCCCCGGTGGTAACAGGAAGTGCGCTAAAATTAATTAAAAATACATAGTTGCCCCCATCAACTTCATTCCACTTCTAAAACATGCCGAACAAGTTGGTGAAGGTATTTCGTGAACGCTATGACGCTACGGCTAATGGCCCCCTAGTGGCGGCGACAGGAATAGCGCTCCATCGTGAACTGCCACCTCCCACGGATTTTGCCCGATTGACTTCATATTCGCTACAGATCATCAGGAGACCGAGCTGGTCAAACTCTATTAAAATCTTTTCTCTACGTGAAACGGCGTGGCTGCTAGGGGGCGACAAAGTTGGTCAACTGCTCGTTTAGTCGCCATGCTATTACGTTTGCCTTCCACGCCCACATACTTGGTCGTAGTCACTTCAAAATTTCAGTACGTGATCATGGGCCCGCCCTCTACGCCTCCATTTGATCGTACGCTAGCTCGCTCAAGACGCCCCCTTGTGGACACAGGAAATGTCGCGTTTTGCATCGACATTGTCCGATCGGCTCGAAACTTCACATGTGTGATGAGGTCACGACCCCGTACGCAACGGCCCACATCCCGTTACCGCCCCCTGGTGGACGAACCGTAAACCTGCCGTAACTCCATCGTACGTTGTCCGTTTTGCTCGAAACGTCACGTTTTCGACGAGGGGACCGCCCTCGACGCAGCCGCCCACGTCCGGTGGCGCGCGGGGGTTTTCGAAGAGCGGCCCGGGGGTAGCGGGGACGCCGAGTGGCGTGGAGCGAGGGCCCGTCATAGCCGCTTGCGGCTTTAATTATTCTTATTATTCCGTCACCTAAATGCCCCAATTTGGCCCCTTTCCCGACTTCGAAAATGCGTGAACTTTTGCCCGGACGTCCGGCCTGATCCGAAATTCGATATATGTGGTGGTCGCACATGTCCGACGCGACATGGCGAAATAGCGCCCCCTACAAATTTTGAAAAGTCCCATAGACAATTTTGCTTACTTTGGCGTAGACCTACAAAATTCGGTACACATATGTACCATACCCAGATATACAAAAAAGCCTCTTAATGTCATGGTGAAATGTCAACAGGAAGTCGGCCATTTTGAATTGGTCGTTTTTGGCGCCAAATTAACTCGTCCGAAACGGTTCGCACGACACGCTCCAAATTTGATAGACAACATCTTCAGACCTAGCTGAGTACAGCTTGTGCTCCGTAGGTCAATACGTCAAAGGGCGTGGCTTCCAATGGGCGCCAAACATAGGCTCGAACGCCACCAACATTCGGTTGGCTGTCACGCCCACATGCTTTATCCTATCAACTTCAAACTTGAAGGAAATTATGGGGGTGAGTCACTGATTCGCCCGATATATCAATATCTCACTTTACTCAAAGCGCCCCCCGGTGGTAACAGGAAGTGACCATTTTTTACATTAAAATCTTTAACTCCTCCCACTAATTTCGCCCGATCTACTTCAAATTGCCTACAGGTTATCGAGATGCCATGCTGATCCAACCTTGTGCTCCATAGGTCTCTACGTCAAAGGGCGTGGCTTCTGCGGCCTTGCCAATTTTTGGCGACTTCATGTTTCCTCGCCATTTCACCTTCTAACAGCTCTAACGCCCACATACTTCATCCTATCAGCTTCAAACTTGCTGAAGATGATGATGGCTCCACCCTGAACGTTCCGCTGAATGGCACGCCCACTTTACTCAATGCGCCCCCCGGTGGTAACAGGAAGTGACCTGGTTTACACTTAACTTGTCCGATCGACTTCAAATTTTACATATTTGATGAGCCACTGCCCCTAAACACACCTACCCACATCTGGGTTCATACAAATGCGCCCCCTGGTGGTAACAGGAAGTGACCTGTTTTACATTTACATTGTCCGATTAACTTCAAACCTGACATGTGTGATCCTGGTCAGCCCCTGATCACACCTACCCACATCTGGATTCATACAAATGCGCCCCCTGGTGGTAACAGGAAGTGACCTGTTTTACATTTACATTGTCCGATTCACATCAAACGTCAGGGGCTTGATCCCGGTCAGCTCCTGAACGCCGTTACCCGCTTCTGCCTTCGTAGCGCCACCTAGTGGACGAACCGCACGTTGCGTTTTTCCGCTCCCGCAGCGCTTTTTCGCCATTCTCGCTTCGCGCCACGGCCCCCGCACGCCTCAGGCCCCCGCGGTCGCATGGGTCGAGCGAGGGCCGATCATCGCCGCTTGCGGCTTTAATTATTAGGGCCCGAGCCTGTGTCAACGACCCAGGGAGGTCCCTATTGTAATTCGACATCCACACCGATCACCGACAAGCAACAAGTAACCAAGCAAGTAATCAAGTAATCAAGTACTCAAGTGACCTGGCAGGAAAAAACGCTACCTTGAAATGCAAATGTTTATTATTATTATTATTATTAGGGCCCGAGCCTGTGACAACGTCCCAGGGAGGACCCTATTGTAATTCGACATGCACATTAGTCAACGTGCCAGCCGACGAGTAACAACAAGTAAGCAAGCAAGTAACCAAGTACTGCATAGACCTGGCGCAAAATATCCCAGATATTGTAATGTTTATTATTATTATTATTATTATTATTCCTCGTCAATAAACCCCGATTTGACCCCTTTGCCACGCTCGAAAACTCACCAAATTTGGGACACACGTCGGGTCTCGATTAAAATGCGTTCTGATGCCATCGCCGTTTGTGGGCGGGGCAAATTGGCAGAACAGCGCCCCCTAGAACTTTTTACCCCCGGCCATAGGAACCAAAAATTTTTTTTTCCGGAGGCTAACGAAACTTGACACACTCATGTATCATACCCAGACATGAAAAAAATTTGTTTCGCGCGAAGCCCAAAAACCAACAGGAAGTCGGCCATTTTGGTTAGCATTTATTTTACGCAAAACGAACTCCTCCTAGGGATTACGCCCGATCGGCTCCAAATTGGGTAGAGAACCTCGTCAGACCTAGCTGAGCTTATCTTGTGCTCCGCAGGTCTGTAGCTCAAAGGGCTTGGCTAGTAGGGCACGGCCAAGTTCTGCGATGCAGCTAAAAAGTTTGCAATGCTATCACGCCCACAGATTTGATCGTAGACACTTCAAACTTGGTGGAAAAATCTATGGCGAGACCCTGAACGATCCGACGTATTATTTGCCTACGTCGCACATAGCGCCCCCCGGTGGTAACAGGAAACGTACAAAAATTCGTTAAAAATACGTAGTTGACCAAATCGACTTCATTCCACTTCTAATACATGCAGACCCGGATGGTGAAGCTACATCATGGACGCTGTGACCCCATGAGCAACGGCATCCGTGTGGCGGCGCGGCGACTGTGTATCATCCCAATGTCAAATTACGTTTGCCAATTACGCGCACATACTTCGTCGTAGCCACTTGAAATTCAAAGGACATGACGTTGGCTCCGCCGTGAACATTTTGATGTATCGACTTCCTGCCTGGCTCATAGCGCCCCCCGGTGGTAACAGGAAGTACGCAAAAATTCATTAAAAATCCATACTTCACCCGATCAACTTCATTCCACTTCTAATACATGCAGAACCAGTTGCTGAAGCTACATTATGAACGCTGTGAAGATACGACGAACGGCGTCCGTGTGCCGCCGCGGCGACTGACGATTTTTTATCGTACAATTACGTTTGCCTTTTTCGTGGCTTTAACGAAGTCGTGTCATCACGAAATTTCATCCACGGGTCAAGAATGGCGAACTATTTCAGGGGATAGAGTCGTTTCCCATGGGCGTGGCTAAATGCCTCAATAGCGCCCCCTAGAATTTTTTCCGAATTTCTTCATAGACAAATTTCGCTTACTTTGTCGTACACATACGAAACTCGACACACACGTGTATCATACCCAAACATACAAAAAATTGAATTGGAGCCACGCCCTAAACCTAACAGGAAGTCGGCCATTTTGGTTAGCATTTCTTTGACGCAAAACGAACTCCTCCGAGGGAGTTTGCCCGATTGACTTCAAATTGGGTACAGAACATCTCCAGAATGAGCTGATTACGGCTTGTGCTCCGCAGGTGTGTAGGTCAAAAGGGCGTGGCTGCTAGGGCACGGCCAAGTTGCCGAATTCAGCTAAGAAGTTTGCAATGCTAGCACGCCCACAGATTTGATCGCAGCAGCTTCAAACTTGGTGCACATGATGAGGGCGTGACCCTGAACGATCCGACATATTATTTTCCTACGTCACTCATAGCGCCCCCCGGTGGTAACAGGAAGTGCGCTAAAATTCATTAAAAATACATAGTTGCCCCCATCAACTTCATTCCACTTCTAAAACATGCCGAACAAGTTGGTGAAGGTATTTCGTGAACGCTATGACGCTACGGCTAATGGCCCCCTTGTGGCGGCGACAGGAATAGCGCTCCACCGTGAACTGCCACCTCCCACGGATTTTGCCCGATTGACTTCATATTCGCTACAGATCATCAGGAGACCGAGCTGGTCAAACACTATTAAAAGCTTTTCTCTACGTGAAACGGCGTGGCTGCTAGGGGGCGACAAAGTTGGTCGACTGCTCGTTTAGTTGCCATGCTATTACGTTTGCCTTCCACGCCCACATACTTGGTCGTAGTCACTTCAAAATTTCAGTACATGATCAGGGGCCGGCCCTCTACGCCTCCATTTGATCGTACGCTAGCTCGCTCAATACGCCCCCTTGTGGACACAGGAAATGTCGCGTTTTGCATCGACATTGTCCGATCGGCTCGAAACTTCACATGTGTGATGAGGTCACGACCCCGTACGCAACGGCCCACATCCCGTTACCGCCCCCTGGTGGACGAACCGTAAACCTGCCGTAACTCCATCGTACGTTGTCCGTTTTGCTCGAAACGTCACGTGTTCGACGAGGGGACCGCCCTCGACGCAGCCGCCCGCGTCCGGTTGCGCGCGGGGGTTTTCGAAGAGCGGCCCGGGGGCAGCGGGGACGCCGAGTGGCGTGGAGCGAGGGCCCGTCATAGCCGCTTGCGGCTTTAATTATTATTATTATTATTATTCCCCCTCTTTAAACCCCAATTTGACCCCTTTGCCAAGCCGAGAAACGGACGAAACTTGGGACACACGTCGGGAGTTGCGAAAATTGACGTCTGATGCTATCGCCGTTTGTGGGCGGGGCAAATTGGCACAACAGCGCCCCCTGGAACTTTTGACCCCCGGCCATAGGGATGAAAATTTTTTTTCTCGCAGGCTGCCCAAACTTGGTACACATATGTATCATACCCAGACATGAAAAAAATTTGTTTCGTGCGAAGCCCAAAAACCAACAGGAAGTCGGCCATTTTGGTTAGCATTTATTTTACGCAAAACGAACTCCTCCGAGGGTTTAGGCCCGATCGGCTCCAAATTGGGTTCAGAACATCGTCAGACCTAGCTGAGCTTATCTTGTGCTCCGCAGGTCTGTAGCTCAAAGGGCTTGGCCTCTGGCGTGCCCCGAAGTTTGGCGACTGTTTCGGTGCTCGCCATGTAAATACGAATGGCTCTCATGCCCACATACTTGATCGTAGACGCTTCAAACTTGGTGCAAAAATCTATGGCGAGACCCTGAACGATCCGACATATTATTTGCCGATGTCGCTCATAGCGCCCCCCGGTGGTAACAGGAAACGTACAAAAATTCGTTAAAAATACGTAGTTGGCCAAATCGACTTCGTTACACTTCTAGTACATGTAGACCCGGATGGTGAAGCTACATCATGAACGCTTTGACCCTACGAGCAACGGCGTCCGTGTGCCGCCGCGGCGACTGACGATTTTTTGTCGTAAAATTACGTTTCCCAATTACGCGCACATACTTCGTCGTAGCCACTTGAAATTCAAAGGACATGACGTTGGCTCCGCCCTGAACGTTTTGATGTATCGACTTCCTGCCTGGCTCATAGCGCCCCCCGGTGGTAACAGGAAGTACGCAAAAATTCGTTAAAAATCCATACTTCACCCGATCAACTTCATTCCACTTCTAATACATGCAGAACCAGTTGCTGAAGCTACATTATGAACGCTGTGAAGCTACGACGAACGGCGTCCGTGTGCCGCCGCGGCGACTGACGATTTTTTATCGTACAATTACGTTTGCCTTTTTCGTGGCTTTAACGAAGTCGTGTCCTCACGAAATTTCATCCACAGGTCAAGAATGGCGAGCTCTTTCAGCGGATAGAGTCGTTTCCCATGGGCGTGGCTAAATGCCTCAATAGCGCCCCCTTGAAGTTTTTCCGAAATTCTCCATAGACAAATTTCGCTTACTTTGTCGTACACATACGAAACTCGACACACACGTGTATCATACCCAAACATACCAAAAATTGAATTGGAGCCACGCCCTAAACCCAACAGGAAGTCGGCCATTTTGGTTAGCATTTCTTTGACGCAAAACGAACTCCTCCGAGGGAGTTCGCCCGATTCACTTCAAATTGGGCACGGAACATCTCCAGACTGAGCTGATTACGGCTTGTGCTCCGCAGGTGTGTAGGTCAAAGGGCGTGGCCACTAGGGCACGGCCAAGTTCCCGAATTCAGCTAAAAAGGTTTAAATGCTATCGCGCCCACAGATTTGATCGCAGCAGCTTCAAACTTGGTGCACATGATGATGGCGTGACCCTGAACGATCCGACATATTATTTTCCTACGTCACTCATAGCGCCCCCCGGTGGTAACAGGAAGTGCGCTAAAATTCATTAAAAATACATCGTTGACCCCATCAACTTCATTCCACTTCTAAAACATGCCGAACAAGTTGGTGAAGGTATTTCGTGAACGCTATGACGCTACGGCTAATGGCCCCCTTGTGGCGGCGACAGGAATAGCGCTCCATCGTGAACTGCCACCTCCCACGGATTTTGCCCGATTGACTTCATATTCGCTACAGATCATCAGGAGACCGAGCTGGTCAAACACTATTAAAAGCTTTTCTCTACGTGAAACGGCGTGGCCGCTAGGGGGCGACAAAGTTGGCCAACTGCTCGTTTAGTCGCCATGCTATTACGTTTGCCTTCCACGCCCACATACTTGGTCGTAGTCACTTCAAAATTTCAGTACATGATCAGGGGCCCGCCCTCTACGCCTCCATTTGATCGTACGCTAGCTCGCTCAATACGCCCCCTTGTGGACACAGGAAATGTCGCGTTTTGCATCGACATTGTCCGATCGGCTCGAAACTTCACATGTGTGATGAGGTCACGACCCCGTACGCAACGGCCCACATCCCGTTACCGCCCCCTGGTGGACGAACCGTAAACCTGCCGTAACTCCATCGTACGTTGTCCGTTTTGCTCGAAACTTCGCGTGTTCGACGAGGGGACCGCCCTCGACGCAGCCGCCCACGTCCGGTTGCGCGCGGGGGTTTTCGAAGAGCGGCCCGGGGGTAGCGGGGACGCCGAGTGGCGTGGAGCGAGGGCCCGTCATAGCCGCTTGCGGCTTTAATTATTATTATTATGCTTCTCCGCGTTTGAACGCGATTTCGACCCCTTTGCCATGCTCGAAAAGTCACCAAATTTTAGTCGCAGGGGGGGAAGCCCGAAAATTTCGATTCTGTGGTGGTCTCGCATGTGGGCGTGGCCAAATGGCACCACAGCGCCCCCTAGACCGCGCATAGGGAATGAGGGTCTGCGACACCGATTTGTCCGAAACTTGGTAAACATATTCATCAACCCGAGATCTTCAAAAAATTTCATAAAATGACATACCCTAAAACCAACAGGAAGTCGGCCATTTTGCTTCAAAGTTGGTTTACGCAAAACGAACTCCTCCGAGGGGTTACGCCCGATCGGCTCCAAATTGGGTCCAGAACATCACCAGACCTAGCTGAGCTTATCTTGTGCTCCGCAGGTCTGTAGCTCAAAGCGCTTGGCCTCTGGCGTGCCCCGAAGTTTGGCGACTGTTTCGGTGCTCGCCATGTAAATACGAACGGCTCTCATGCCCTCATACTTGATCGTAGACGCTTCAAACTTGGTGCAAAAATCTATGGAGATACCCTGAACGATCCGACATATTATTTGCGTACGTCGCTCATAGCGCCCCCCGGTGGTAACAGGAAACGTACAAAAATTCGTTAAAAATACGTAGTTGACCAAATCGACTTCGTTACACTTCTAGTACATGCAGACCCGGATGGTGAAGCTACATCATGAACGCTTTGACCCTACGAGCAACGGCGTCCGTGTGCCGCCGCGGCGACTGACGATTTTTTGTCGTAAAATTACGTTTCCCAATTACGCGCACATACTTCGTCGTAGCCACTTGAAATTCAAAGGACATGACGTTGGCTCCGCCCTGAACGTTTTGATGTATCAACTTCCTGCCTGGCTCATAGCGCCCCCCGGTGGTAACAGGAAGTACGCAAAAATTCGTTAAAAATCCATACTTCACCCGATCAACTTCATTCCACTTCTAATACATGCAGAACCAGTTGCTGAAGCTACATTATGAACGCTGTGAAGATACGACGAACGGCGTCCGTGTGCCGCCGCGGCGACTGACGATTTTTTATCGTACAATTACGTTTGCCTTTTTCGTGGCTTTAACGAAGTCGTGTCCTCACGAAATTTCATCCACAGGTCAAGAATGGCGAGCTCTTTCAGCGGATAGAGTCGTTTCCCATGGGCGTGGCTAAATGCCTCAATAGCGCCCCCTTGAAGTTTTTCCGAAATTCTCCATAGACAAATTTCGCTTACTTTGTCGTACACATACGAAACTCGACACACACGTGTATCATACCCAAACATACCAAAAATTGAATTGGAGCCACGCCCTAAACCCAACAGGAAGTCGGCCATTTTGGTTAGCATTTCTTTGACACAAAACGAACTCCTCCGAGGGAGTTCGCCCGATTGACTTCAAATTGGGTAGAGAACATCTCCAGACCAAGCTGATTACGGCTTGTGCTCCGCAGGTGTGTAGGTCAAAGGGCGTGGCTGCTATGGCACGGCCAAGTTCCCGAATTCAGCTAAGAAGGGTTAAATGCTATCACGCCCACAGATTTGATCGCAGCGGCTTCAAACTTGGTGCACATGATGATGGCGTGACCCTGAACGATCCGACATATTATTTTCCTACGTCACTCATAGCGCCCCCCGGTGGTAACAGGAAGTGCGCTAAAATTCATTAAAAATACATAGTTGCCCCCATCAACTTCATTCCACTTCTAAAACATGCCGAACAAGTTGGTGAAGGTATTTCGTGAACGCTATGACGCTACGGCTAATGGCCCCCTTGTGGCGGCGACAGGAATAGCGCTCCATCGTGAACTGCCACCTCCCACGGATTTTGCCCGATTGACTTCATATTCGCTACACATCATCAGGAGACCGAGCTGGTCAAACACTATAAAAAGCTTTTCTCTACGTGAAACGGCGTGGCTGCTAGGGGGCGACAAAGTTGGTCAACTGCTCGTTTAGTCGCCATGCTATTACGTTTGCCTTCCACGCCCACATACTTGGTCGTAGTCACTTCAAAATTTCAGTACATGATCAGGGGCCCGCCCTCTACGCCTCCATTTGATCGTACGCTAGCTCGCTCAATACGCCCCCTTGTGGACACAGGAAATGTCGCGTTTTGCATCGACATTGTCCGATCAGCTCGAAACTTCATATGTGTGATGAGGTCACGACCCCGTACGCAACGGCCCACATCCCGTTACCGCCCCCTGGTGGACGAACCGTAAACCTGCCGTAACTCCATCGTACGTTGTCCGTTTTGCTCGAAACGTCACGTGTTCGACGAGGGGACCGCCCTCGACGCAGCCGCCCACGTCCGGTCGCGCGCGGGGGTTTCCGAAGAGCGGCCCGGGGGTAGCGGGGACGCCGAGTGGCGTGGAGCGAGGGCCCGTCATAGCCGCTTGCGGCTTTAATTATTATTATTATTAGGGCCCGAGCCTGTGTCAACGACCCAGGGAGGTCCCTATTGTTATTCGACATCCACATTAGTCGACGTGCCAGCCGACGAGTAACAACAAGTAAGCAAGCAAGTAATCAAGTACTCCACTGACCTGGCGCAAAATTCCCCGAAATGCAAGTGTTTATTTTTATTATTATTATTATTATTATTATTATTCCGCGACTTTGAACGCAGATTTGACCCCTTTGCCAAGACGAGAAACGGACGAAATTTGGGACACACGTCGGGACCTGAAAAAATTTCGATCTGATACTATCGGCGTTTGTGGGCGGGGCAAATTGGCACAACAGCGCCCCCTTGAACTTTTGACCCCCGGCCATAGGGACCAAAATTTTTTTTCTCGCAGGCTGCCCAAACTTGGTACACATATGTATCATACCCAGACATGAAAAAAATTTGTTTCGTGCGAAGCCCAAAAACCAACAGGAAGTCAGCCATTTTGGTTAGCATTTATTTTACGCAAAACGAACTCCTCCGAGGGATTACGCCCGATCGGCTCCAAATTGGGTTCAGAACATCGTCAGACCTAGCTGAGCTTATCTTGTGCTCCGCAGGTCTGTAGCTCAAAGGGGTTGGCCTCTGGCGTGCCCCGAAGTTTGGCGACTGTTTCGGTGCTCGCCATGTAAATACGAATGGCTCTCATGCCCACATACTTGATCGTAGACGCTTCAAACTTGGTGCAAAAATCTATGGCGAGACCCTGAACGATCCGACATATTATTTGCCGATGTCGCTCATAGCGCCCCCCGGTGGTAACAGGAAACGTACAAAAATTCGTTAAAAATACGTAGTTGGCCAAATCGACTTCGTTACACTTCTAGTACATGCAGACCCGGATGGTGAAGCTACATCATGAACGCTTTGACCCTACGAGCAACGGCGTCCGTGTGCCGCCGCGGCGACTGACGATTTTTTGTCGTAAAATTACGTTTCCCAATTACGCGCACATACTTCGTCGTAGCCACTTGAAATTCAAAGGACATGACGTTGGCTCCGCCCTGAACGTTTTGATGTATCGACTTCCTGCCTGGCTCATAGCGCCCCCCGGTGGTAACAGGAAGTACGCAAAAATTCGTTAAAAATCCATACTTCACCCGATCAACTTCATTCCACTTCTAATACATGCAGAACCAGTTGCTGAAGCTACATTATGAACGCTGTGAAGATACGACGAACGGCGTCCGTGTGCCGCCACGGCGACTGACGACTTTTTATCGTACAATTACGTTTGCCTTTTTCGCGGCTTTAACGAAGTCGTGTCCTCACGAAATTTCATACACGGGTCAAGAATGGCGAGCTCTTTCAGCGGATAGAGTCGTTTCCCATGGGCGTGGCTAAATGCCTCAATAGCGCCCCCTAGAAGTTTTTCCGAATTTCTCCATAGACAAATTTCGCTTACTTTGTCGTACACATACGAAACTCGACACACACGTGTATCATACCCAAACATACAAAAAATTGAATTGGAGCCACGCCCTAAACCCAACAGGAAGTCGGCCATTTTGGTTAGCATTTCTTTGACGCAAAACGAACTCCTCCGAGGGAGTTTGCCCGATTCACTTCAAATTGGGTACGGAACATCTCCAGACTGAGCTGATTACGGCTTGTGCTCCGCAGGTGTGTAGGTCAAAGGGCGTGGCTACTAGGGCACGGCCAAGTTGCCGAATTCAGCTAAGAAGTTTGCAATGCTATCACGCCCACAGATTTGATCGCAGCGGCTTCAAACTTGGTGCACATGATGAGGGCGTGACCCTGAACGATCCGACATATCATTTTCCTACGTCACTCATAGCGCCCCCCGGTGGTAACAGGAAGTGCGCTAAAATTCATTAAAAATACATCGTTGACCCCATCAGCTTCATTCCACTTCTAAAACATGCCGAACAAGTTGGTGAAGGTATTTCATGAACGCTATGACGCTACGGCTAATGGCCCCCTAGTGGAGGCGACAGGAATAGCGCTCCATCGTGAACTGCCACCTCCCACGGATTTTGCCCGATTGACTTCATATTCGCTACAGATCATCAGGAGACCAAGCTGGTCAAACACTATTAAAAGCTTTTCTCTACGTGAAACGGCGTGGCTGCTAGGGGGCGACAAAGTTGGCCAACTGCTCGTTTAGTCGCCATGCTATTACGTTTGTCTTCCACGCCCACATACTTGGTCGTAGTCACTTCAAAATTTCAGTACATGATCAGAGGCCCGCCCTCTACGCCTCCATTTGATCGTACGCTAGCTCGCTCAAGACGCCCCCTTGTGGACACAGGAAATGTCGCGTTTTGCATCGACATTGTCCGATCGGCTCGAAACTTCACATGTGTGATGAGGTCACGACCCCGAACACAACGGCCCACATCCCGTTACCACCCCCTGGTGGACGAACCGTAAACCTGCCGTAACTCCATCGTACGTTGTCCGATTTGCTCGAAACTTCACGTGTTCGACGAGGGGACCGCCCTCGACGCGGCCGCCCACGTCCGGTCGCGCGCGGGGGTTTTCGAAGAGCGGCCCGGGGGTAGCGGGGACGCCGAGTGGCGTGGAGCGAGGGCCCGTCATAGCCGCTTGCGGCTTTAATTATTATTATTATTCTTCTCCGACTTCATGCCCCAATTTCGCCCCTTTCCCCAACGCGAAAATGCTTCTACTTTTGCACGGACGTCCGGCCGGATCCGAAATTCGATATTTTTGGGTGGTCGCACATGGTCGACGCGAAATGCCGAAATAGCGCCCCCTACAAACTTTCAAAATCCCCATAGGGAAGTCGGGTCACTTTGTCCGATGTCAATAAAATTTGGTACACATATGTATTATACCCAGATATGCAAAAAAGCCTCTTGACCTCATGACCTCAACCCAACAGGAAGTCGGCCATTTTGGTTTTGATTTTTCCCGCCTAAAACGAACTCCTCCCACAGCGTTCGCCCGATCAAGTTGAAATTAGGTACACCACATCTCCAGACCTAGCTGAGCTTATCTTGTGCGCCGTGAGTCCGTAGGTCAAAGGGCGTGGCTCCCAGCGCTCAATTAACTTTGGCGTGCTCGCCATGTAATACGATTGGCTCTCACGCCCACATACTTCATCCAATCAACTTCAAACTTGCTGGACATGACGATGGCTCCGCCCTGAACGTCCCAATATATTAACTTCCCACGTAACTCATAGCGCCCCCCGGTGGTAACAGGAAGTGAACTAAAATTCATTAAAAATACATAGTTGACCCCATCAACTTCATTCCACTTCTAAAACATGCAGAACCAATTGGTGAAGCTACATTATGAAGACTGTGAAGCTACGAGTAATGGCGTCCCTGTGGGGGCGTGGCTACCATCAATTCCTCGCCATGAAAATACGTTTGGCTTTTTGATGGCTTTAATGAACTCGTATCATCATGAAAATTGATAGACAGGTCCAGGATGGAGGCCTCTTCCATCTGATAGGGGTGTCGCTCATGTGGCCCCCTAGTGGAAACCGGAAGTGCCATTTTTTGCATCAACATTGTCCGATTTCCACGAAACTTCACATACGTGATGAGGGACTGACCCTGAACGCACCTGCATGCATACCATTACTGCCCCCTAGTGGACAAACTTTTAACTGCTCATAACTCCCTCATGCTTTGTCCGATTTCCACGAAACTTCACATGTGTGATGAGGGGCTGACCCTGAACACACCTGCATGCATACCATTACTGCCCCCTAGTGGACAAACTTTTAACTGCTCATAACTCCCTCATGATTTGTCCGATTTCCACGAAACTTCACATGTGTGATGAGGGACTGACCCTGAACACACCTGCATGCATCCCATTACTGCCCCCTTGTGGACGAACCTTTAACTGCTCATAACTCCCTCATGCTTTGTCCGATTTCCAAGAAACTTCACATGTGTGATGAGGGACTCACCCTGAACACACCTGCACGCATCCCATTACTGCCCCCTAGTGGACGAACCTTTAACTGCTCATAACTCCCTCATGCTTTGTCCGATTCACTCCAAACTTCACATGAGTGATGAGGGGCGGCCCCTGAACGCACCACACCACATGCGGTGACTGCCCCCTGGTGGATGAACGAAACATTGCATTTTTGGCCTCCTTCCTGGTTATTTCTCCCTTTCTGCTCCGCGCCACGGCCCCGGCGTGCCTCAGGCCCCGCGGTGGCATGGGCGAGCGAGGGCCCGCCATCGCCGCTTGCGGCTTTAATTAGGCCCGAGCGGCGAGTAGCACTCGCCCGCGGAGGGCCTATTGAAATCGCGCTGTTTATTATTATTATTATTCTTCTCCGCCTTCAAACCCCAATTTCGCCCCTTTCCCCAACTCAAAAATGCGTGAACTTTTTGCCGGACGTCCGGCTTCTTCCGAAATTCGATATTTTGTGCTGCTCGCGCATGTCCGACACGAAATGGCGAAATAGCGCCCCCTACAAAGTTCAAAAAAGCCCATAGGGAAATTGGGTCACTTTGGCCTAGACGGACGAAATTCGGTACACATATGTACCATACCCAGATATACAAAAAAGCCTCTTAATGTCATGGTGAAATGTCAACAGGAAGTCGGCCATTTTGAATTGGTCGTTTTTGGCGCCAAATTAACTCGTCCAAAACGATTCGCCCGACACGCTCCAAATTTGATAGACAACATCTTCTGACCTAGCTGAGTAAAGATTGTGCTCCGTAGCTCGATTCGTCAAAGGGCGTGGCTTCTGGTGGGCGCCAAAGTTGGGCTCGAACGCCATCCAAATTCGGTTGGCTGTCACGCCCACATACTTTATCCTATCAACTTCAAACTTGAATTGCAATTACGGCAGTGAGTCCCTGATTCGCCCGATATATCAATATCCCACTTTGCTCAATGCGCCCCCCGGTGGTAACAGGAAGTGACTTTTTTACATAAACAAGTTAACTCCGCCCACAGATTTTGTCCGATCAACTTCAAATTGGCTACAGACCAGCGAGATACCAAGCTGATTAAAAGTTGTGCTCCGCAAGTCTCTAGGTCAAAGGGCGTGGATTCTGCGGCCTTGTCAAATTTGGCGCCTTTTTGTTTGCTCGCCATTTCACCTTCGAGCGGATGCTCCGCCCACATACTTAATCCTATCAACTTCAATGTTGCTGTGAATGACGATGGCTCCGCCCTGAACGTTTTGATGTATAAACTTCCCATGTACACCCCCCGGTGGTAACAGAAAGTGACCTGCTTTATTGTTGCATTCACTTACATGAGCAGATTCAATTCTAATTTACCATGGGTGATGCCAGTCAGCCACTGAACAAACCTAATACAAATACGCCCCCGGTGGTCAGAGTGACCTGGTTTACACTTACATTGTCCGATTTTCTTCAAATTTAACACATGTGATCCTGGTCAGCCCCTGATCACACCTACCCGCATCTGGATTGATACAAATGCGCCCCCCGGTGGTAACAGGAAGTGACCTGCTTTACACTTACAATGTCCAATCGACCTCCAATTTTACAGATTTCATCCCGGTCAGCCCCTGATCACACCTACCCACATCTGGCTTCATACAAATGCGCCCCCCGGTGGTAACAGGAAGTGACCTGCTTTACACTTACATTGTCAAATCGACTTCAAATGTTACACGTGTGATGACACTCCGCCCCTGAACACACCCAACCACATCTGGATTCATACAAATGCGCCCCCTGTTGGTAACAGGAAGTGACCTGTTTTACATTTACATTGTCCGATTCACATCAAACTTCAGGTGCTTGATCCCGGTCAGCTCCTGAACGCCGCTACCCGCTTCTGGCTTCGTAGCGCCACCTAGTGGACGAACCGCACGTTGCGTTTTTCCGCTCCCGCAGCGCTTTTTCGCCATTCTCGCTTCGCGCCACGGCCCCCGCACGCCTCAGGCCCCCGCGGTCGCATGGGTCGAGCGAGGGCCGATCATCGCCGCTTGCGGCTTTAATTAGGCCCGAGCGGCGAGTAGCACTCGCCCGAGGGGCTATTGAAATCGCGCTGTTTATTATTATTATTATTATTAGGGCCCGAGCGGCGACTGCAAGTCGCCCAGCGAAAGCCCTTTTGAAATCGCGCTGTTTATTATTATTATTATTATTATTATTATTCTTCTCCGACTTCATGCCCCAATTTCGCCCCTTTCCCCAACGCGAAAATGCTTCTACTTTTGCACGGACATCCGGCCGGATCCGAAATTCGATATTTTTGGGTGGTCGCACATGGTCGACGCGAAATGCCGAAATAGCGCCCCCTACAAACTTTCAAAATCCCCATAGGGAAGTCGGGTCACTTTGTCCGATGTCAATAAAATTTGGTACACATATGTATTATACCCAGACATGCAAAAAAGCCTCTTGACCTCATGACCTCAACCCAACAGGAAGTCGGCCATTTTGGTTTTGATTTTTCCCGCCTAAAACGAACTCCTCCCACAGCGTTCGCCCGATCAAGTTGAAATTAGGTACACCACATCTCCAGACCTAGCTGAGCTTATCTTGTGCGCCGTGAGTCCGTAGGTCAAAGGGCGTGGCTGCCAGCGCTCAATTAACTTTGGCGTGCTCGCCATGTAATACGATTGGCTCTCACGCCCACATACTTCATCCAATCAACTTCAAACTTGCTGGACATGACGATGGCTCCGCCCTGAACGTCCCAATATATTAACTTCCCACGTAACTCATAGCGCCCCCCGGTGGTAACAGGAAGTGAACTAAAATTCATTAAAAATACATAGTTCACCCCATCAACTTCATTCCACTTCTAAAACATGCAGAACCAGTTGGTGAAGCTACATTATGAAGACTGTGAAGCTACGAGTAATGGCGTCCCTGTGGGGGCGTGGCTACCATCAATTCCTCGCCATGAAAATACGTTTGGCTTTTTGATGGCTTTAATGAACTCGTATCATCATGAAAATTGATAGACAGGTCCAGGGTGGAGACCTCTTCCATCTCATAGGGGTGTCGCTCATGTGGCCCCCTAGTGGAAACAGGAAGTGCCATTTTTTGCATCAACATTGTCCGATTTCCACGAAACTTCACATACGTGATGAGGGACTGACCCTGAACGCACCTGCATGCATCCCATTACTGCCCCCTAGTGGACAAACTTTTAACTGCTCATAACTCCCTCATGCTTTGTCCGATTTCCACGAAACTTCACATGTGTGATGAGGGACTGACCCTGAACACACCTGCACGCATACCATTACTGCCCCCTAGTGGACAAACTTTTAACTGCTCATAACTCCCTCATGCTTTGTCCGATTTCCACGAAACTTCACATGTGTGATGAGGGACTGACCCTGAACACACCTGCACGCATACCATTACTGCCCCCTAGTGGACGAACCTTTAACTGCTCATAACTCCCTCATGCTTTGTCCGATTCACTCCAAACTTCACATGAGTGATGAGGGGCGGCCCCTGAACGCACCAGACCACATGCGGTGACTGCCCCCTGGTGGATGAACGAAACATTGCATTTTTGGCCTCCTTCCTGGTTATTTCTCCCTTTCTGCTCCGCGCCACGGCCCCGGCGTGCCTCAGGCCCCGCGGTGGCATGGGCGAGCGAGGGCCCGCCATCGCCGCTTGCGGCTTTAATTATTATTCTTCTCCGCCTTCAAACCCCAATTTCGCCCCTTTCCCCAACTCGAAAATGCGTGAACTTTTTGCCGGACGTCCGGCTTCTTCCGAAATTCGATATTTTGTGCTGCTCGCGCATGTCCGACGCGAAATGGCGAAATAGCGCCCCCTACAAAGTTCAAAAAAGCCCATAGGGAAATTGGGTCACTTTGGCCTAGACGGACGAAATTCGGTACACATATGTACCATACCCAGATATACAAAAAAGCCTCTTAATGTCATGGTGAAATGTCAACAGGAAGTCGGCCATTTTGAATTGGTCGTTTTTGGCGCCAAATTAACTCGTCCAAAACGATTCGCCCGACACGCTCCAAATTTGATAGACAACATCTTCTGACCTAGCTGAGTAAAGATTGTGCTCCGTAGCTCGATTCGTCAAAGGGCGTGGCTTCTGGTGGGCGCCAAAGTTGGGCTCGAACGCCATCCAAATTCGGTTGGCTGTCACGCCCACATACTTTATCCTATCAACTTCAAACTTGAATTGCAATTACGGCAGTGAGTCTCTGATTCGCCCGATATATCAATATCCCACTTTGCTCAATGCGCCCCCCGGTGGTAACAGGAAGTGACTTTTTTTACATAAACAAGTTAACTCCGCCCACAGATTTTGTCCGATCAACTTCAAATTGGCTACAGACCAGCGAGATACCATGCTGATTAAAAGTTGTGCTCCGCAAGTCTCTAGGTCAAAGGGCGTGGATTCTGCGGCCTTGTCAAGTTTGGCGCCTTTTTGTTTGCTCGCCATTTCACCTTCGAGCGGATGCTCCGCCCACATACTTAATCCTATCAACTTCAATGTTGCTGTGAATGACGATGGCTCCGCCCTGAACGTTTTGATGTATAAACTTCCCATGTACACCCCCCGGTGGTAACAGAAAGTGACCTGCTTTATTGTTGCATTCACTTACATGAGCAGATTCAATTCTAATTTACCATGGGTGATGCCAGTCAGCCACTGAACAAACCTAATACAAATACGCCCCCGGTGGTCAGAGTGACCTGGTTTACACTTACATTGTCCGATTTTCTTCAAATTTAACACATGTGATCCTGGTCAGCCCCTGATCACACCTACCCGCATCTGGATTGATACAAATGCGCCCCCCGGTGGTAACAGGAAGTGACCTGCTTTACACTTACAATGTCCAATCGACCTCCAATTTTACAGATTTCATCCCGGTCAGCCCCTGATCACACCTACCCACATCTGGCTTCATACAAATGCGCCCCCCGGTGGTAACAGGAAGTGACCTGCCTTACACTTACATTGTCAAATCGACTTCAAATGTTACACGTGTGATGACACTCCGCCCCTGAACACACCCACCCACATCTGGATTCATACAAATGCGCCCCCTGGTGGTAACAGGAAGTGACCTGTTTTACATTTACATTGTCCGATTCACATCAAACTTCAGGTGCTTGATCCCGGTCAGCTCCTGAACGCCGCTACCCGCTTCTGGCTTCGTAGCGCCACCTAGTGGATGAACCGCACGTTGCGTTTTTCCGCTCCCGCAGCGCTTTTTCGCCATTCTCGCTTCGCGCCACGGCCCCCGCACGCCTCAGGCCCCCGCGGTCGCATGGGTCGAGCGAGGGCCGATCATCGCCGCTTGCGGCTTTAATTAGGGCCCGAGCGGCGACTGCAAGTCGCCTGGCGAAAGCCCTATTGAAATTCGTTCATGCCCCAACGTGCAAGTGACCCCAAAGTGCAAGTGACCCCAAAGTAATCAAGTAGTGAAGTAATCATGTGGTATGGAAGACCCCCCGGGGAAAAATTGCTATATTGAAATTGTAATGTTTATTATTATTATTATTATTCTTCCGACATTTCGTGCCTCAATTTCGCCCCTTTCCCAAATGCGAAAATGCGTATACTTTTGCACGGACGTCCGGCCTGATCCGAAATTCGATATTTTTGGGTGGTCGCACATGGTCGACGCGAAATGGCGAAATAGCGCCCCCTACAAACTTTCAAAATCCCCATAGGGAATTTGACTGACTTTGTCCGATGTTGATAAAATTTGGTACACATATGTATTATACCCAGATATGCAAAAAAGCCTCTTGACCTCATGACCTCAACCCAACAGGAAGTCGGCCATTTTGGTGTAGATTTTTCCCGCCTAAAATTAACTCCTCCCAGAGCGTTCGCCCGATCAAGTTCAAATTAGGTATACCACATCTCCAGACCTAGCTGAGCTTTCGTTGTGCTCCGTGAGTCCGTAGGTCAAAGGGCGTGGCTGCCAGCGCTCAATTCACTTTGGCGTTCTCGCCATGTACATACGAGTGGCTCTCACGCCCACATACTTCATCCAATCAACTTCAAACTTGCTGGACATGACGATGGCTCCGCCCTGAACGTCCCGATATATTAACTTCCCTCGTAACTCATAGCGCCCCCCGGTGGTAACAGGAAGTGTACTAAAATTTGGAAAATGTACATACTTTGCCCCATCAACTTCATTCCACTTCTAAAACATGCAGAACCAGTTGGTGAAGTTACATTATGAACGCTGTGAAGCTACGAGTAATGGCGTCCCTGTGGGGGCGTGGCTAACATTCCTCGCCATGACAATACGTTTGCCCTTTGGATGGCTTTATTTAACTCCTATCAACATGAAAATTGGTACACAGGTCCAGGGTCACGACCTCAACGTTTCTATGTACTCATAGGCGATCTCACTCATTCGCCCCCTAGTGGAAACAGGAAGTACCATATTTTACATCAACATTGTCCGATTTCCACGAAACTTCACATGTGTGATGAGGGACTGACTCTGAACACGGCTGCACGCATCCCATTACTGCCCCCTGGTGGACGAACCATTAACTGCTCATAACTCCCTCATGCTTTGTCCGATTCACTCCAAACTTCACATGAGTGATGAGGGGCGGCCCCTGAACGCACCACACCACATGCGGTGACTGCCCCCTGGTGGATGAACGAAACATTGCAATTTTGGCCTCCTTCCGGGTTTTTTCTCCATTTCTGCTCCGCGCCACAGCCCCGGCGTGCCTCAGGCCCCGCGGTGGCATGGGCGAGCGAGGGCCCGCCATCGCCGCTTGCGGCTTTAATTAGGGCCCGAGCGGCGACTGCAAGTCGCCCAGCGAAAGCCCTATTGTAATTGCTATGTTTATTATTATTATATTCTCCCTAAAATCGCATTTTTGGGGGCCTCAACATGCCCCAAAACGCGTGAATTTTGGCATGCACATCAGGCCTCGCGAAAAATTCGATATTTTAAAGTCGTTGGAAATGGGCGTGGCCAAATGGCTGAATAGCGCCCCCTACAAACACGTGTCAATGGCATCGCCATCGTCTTACTTTGTCATACACACACAAAATTCGGTACACATATGTATTATACCCAGATATACAAAAAATCCTCTTGACCTCATGACCTCAACACAACAGGAAGTCGGCCATTTTGGTTTTGATTTTTCCCGCCTAAAATTAACTCCTCCCACAGCGTTCGCCCGATCAAGTTCAAATTAGGTATACCACATCTCCAGACCTAGCTGAGCTTATCTTGTGCTCCGTGAGTCCGTAGGTCAAAGGGCGTGGCTGCCAGCGCTCAATTCACTTTGGCGTGCTCGCCATGTCCATACGAGTGGCTCTCACGCCCACATACTTCATCCAATCAACTTCAAACTTGCTGGACATGATGATGGCTCCGCCCTGAACGTCCCGATATATTAACTTCCCACGTAACTCATAGCGCCCCCCGGTGGTAACAGGAAGTGTACTAAAATTTGGAAAATGTACATACTTTGCCCCATCAACTTCATTCTACTTCTACAACATGCAGAACCAGTTGGTGAAGCTACATTATGAACGCTGTGAAGCTACGAGTAATGGCGTCCCTGTGGGGGCGTGGCTAACATTCCTCGCCATGACAATACGTTTGCCCTTTGGATGGCTTTATTGAACTCGTATCAACATGAAAATTGGTACACAGGTCCAGGGTCACGACCTCAACGTTTCCATATGCTGGTAGGCGATCTCACTCATTTGCCCCCTAGTGGAAACAGGAAGTGGCATATTTTACATCAACATTGTCCGATTTCCACGAAACTTCACATGTGTGATGAGGGACTGACTCTGAACACACCTGCACGCATCCCATTACTGCCCCCTGGTGGACGAACCATTAACTGCTCATAACTCCTTCATGCTTTGTCCGATTCACTCCAAACTTCACATGAGTGATGAGGGGCCGCCCCTGAACGCACCCACCCACAACTGCTTAGCGCCACCTGGTGGATGAACGAAGCATTGCAGCCCCGACATGCCTCAGGCCCCGCGGTGGCATGGGCGAGCGAGGGCCCGTCATCGCCGCTTGCGGCTTTAATTATTATTATTCTTTTTCCGCCGCTTTGAACGCGATTTCGACCCCTTTCCCAAGCCGGGAAACGGAGGAAAATTTACACGCACGTGGGGACTGTGGCAACTCGGCGTACTGTGGTGGTCTCGCATGTGGGCGTGGCCAAATGGCACCACAGCGCCCCCTAGACCGCGCATAGGGAATGAGGGTCTGCGACACCGATTTGTCCGAAACTTGGTAAACATATTCATCAACCCGAGATCTTCAAAAAATTTCATAAAATGACATACCCTAAAACCAACAGGAAGTCGGCCATTTTGCTTCAAAGTTGGTTTACACAAAACGAACTCCTCCGAGGGGTTACGCCCGATCGGCTCCAAATTGGGTCCAGAACATCGCCAGACCTAGCTGAGCTTATCTTGTGCTCCGCAGGTCTGTAGCTCAAAGCGCTTGGCCTCTGGCGTGCCCCGAAGTTTGGCGACTGTTTCGGTGCTCGCCATGTAAATACGAACGGCTCTCATGCCCTCATACTTGATCGTAGACGCTTCAAACTTGGTGCAAAAATCTATGGAGAGACCCTGAACGATCCGACATATTATTTGCGTACGTCGCTCATAGCGCCCCCCGGTGGTAACAGGAAACGTACAAAAATTCGTTAAAAATACGTAGTTGACCAAATCGACTTCGTTACACTTCTAGTACATGCAGACCCGGATGGTGAAGCTACATCATGAACGCTTTGACCCTACCAGCAACGGCGTCCGTGTGCCGCCGCGGCGAAAGTGTATCATCCCAATTTAAATTTCGTTTGCCTTTCACGCGCACATACTTCGTCGTAGCCACTTGAAATTCACAGGACATGACGATGGCTCCTCCCTGAACGTTTTGATGTATCGACTTCCTGCCTGGCTCATAGCGCCCCCCGGTGGTAACAGGAAGTACGCAAAAATTCATTAAAAATCCATACTTCGCCCGATCAACTTCATTCCACTTCTAATACATGCAGAACCAGTTGCTGAAGCTACATTATGAACGCTGTGAAGATACGACGAACGGCGTCCGTGTGCCGCCGCGGCGACTGACGATTTTTTATCGTACAATTACGTTTGCCTTTTTCGTGGCTTTAACGAAGTCGTGTCCTCACGAAATTTCATACACGGGTCAAGAATGGCGAGCTCTTTCAGGGGATAGAGTCGTTTCCCATGGGCGTGGCTAAATGCCTCAATAGCGCCCCCTTGAAGTTTTTCCGAAATTCTCCATAGACAAATTTCGCTTACTTTGTCGTACACATACGAAACTCGACACACACGTGTATCATACCCAAACATACCAAAAATTGAATTGGAGCCACGCCCTAAACCCAACAGGAAGTCGGCCATTTTGGTTAGCATTTCTTTGACGCAAAACGAACTCCTCCGAGGGAGTTTGCCCGATTGACTTCAAATTGGGCACGGAACATCTCCAGACTGAGCTGATTACGGCTTGTGCTCCGCAGGTGTGTAGGTCAAAGGGCGTGGCTGCTAGGGCACGGCCAAGTTGCCGAATTCAGCTAAAAAGGGTTAAATGCTATCACGCCCACAGATTTGATCGCAGCAGCTTCAAACTTGGTGCACATGATGATGGCGTGACCCTGAACGATCCGACATATTATTTTCCCACGTCACTCATAGCGCCCCCCGGTGGTAACAGGAAGTGCGCTAAAATTAATTAAAAATACATAGTTGACCCCATCAACTTCATTCCACTTCTAAAACATGCCGAACAAGTTGGTGAAGGTATTTCATGAACGCTATGACGCTACGGCTAATGGCCCCCTTGTGGAGGCGACAGGAATAGCGCTCCACCGTGAACTGCCACCTCCCACGGATTTTGCCCGATTGACTTCATATTCGCTACAGATCATCAGGAGACCAAGCTGGTCAAACACTATTAAAAGCTTTTCTCTACGTCAAACGGCGTGGCTGCTAGGGGGCGACAAAGTTGGTCAACTGCTCGTTTAGTCGCCATGCTATTACGTTTGCCTTCCACGCCCACATACTTGGTCGTAATCACTTCAAAATTTAGGGACATGATCAGAGGCCCGCCCTCTACGCCTCCGTTTCATCGTACGCTAATTAGCTCAAGACGCCCCCTTGTGGACACAGGAAATGTCGCGTTTTGCATCGACATTGTCCGATCGGCTCGAAACTTCACATGTGTGATGAGGTCACGACCCCGAACGCAACGGCCCACATCCCGTTACCGCCCCCTGGTGGACGAACCGTAAACCTGCCGTAACTCCATCGTACGTTGTCCGATTTGCTCGAAACGTCACGTGTTCGACGAGGGGACCGCCCTCGACGCAGCCGCCCGCGTCCGTTCGCGCGCGGGGGTTTTCGAAGAGCGGCCCGGGGGTAGCGGGGACGCCGAGTGGCGTGGAGCGAGGGCCCGTCATAGCCGCTTGCGGCTTTAATTAGGGCCCGAGCGGCGACTGCAAGTCGCCCAGCGAAAGCCCTTTTGAAATCGCGCTGTTTATTATTATTATTATTATTCTTTATTATTCTTGCGCTCTTAAAATGCCATTTTGACCCCTTTCCCAAAGGCGAAAATGCGTCTACTTTTGCATGGGCGTCCGGCCGGATCCGAAATTCGATATTTTTGAGTGGTCGCACACGGTCGACGCAAAATGGCGGAATAGCGCCCCCTACAAAGTCCAAAAATGCCCATAGGGAATTTTGCTAACTTTGTCCTACGCTCACAAAATTTGGTACACATATGTATTATACCCAAATATGCAAAAAAGCCTCTTGACCTCATGACCTCAACCCAACAGGAAGTCGGCCATTTTGGTTTTGATTTTTCCCGCCTAAAACGAACTCCTCCCACAGCGTTCGCCCGATCAAGTTGAAATTAGGTACACCACATCTCCAGACCTAGCTGAGCTTATCTTGTGCGCCGTGAGTCCGTAGGTCAAAGGGCGTGGCTGCCAGCGCTCAATTCACTTTGGCGTGCTCGCCATGTAATACGATTGGCTGTCACGCCCACATACTTGATCGTAGACGCTTCAAACTTGGTGCAAAAATCTATGGCGAGACCCTGAACGATCCGACATATTATTTGCCTACGTCGCTCATAGCGCCCCCAGGTGGTAACAGGAAGTGAACTAAAATTCATTAAAAATACATAGTTGACCCCATCAACTTCATTCCACTTCTAAAACATGCAGAACCAGTTGGTGAAGCTACATTATGAAGACTGTGAAGCTACGAGTAATGGCGTCCCTGTGGGGGCGTGGCTACCATTAATTCCTCGCCATGAAAATACGTTTGGCTTTTTGATGGCTTTAATGAACTCGTATCATCATGAAACTTTATACACAGGTCCAGGGTGGAGACCTCTTCCATCTGATAGGGGTGTCGCTCATGTGGCCCCCTAGTGGAAACCGGAAGTGCCATTTTTTGCATCAACATTGTCCGATTTCCACGAAACTTCACATGTGTGATGAGGGACTGACCCTGAACACACCTGCACACATCCCATTACTGCCCCCTAGTGGACGAACCTTTAACAGCTCATAACTCCCTCATGCTTTGTCCGATTTCCACGAAACTTCACATGTGTGATGAGGGGCTGACCCTGACAACACCTGCACGCATCCCATTACTGCCCCCTAGTGGACGAACCATTAACTGCTCATAACTCCCTCATGCTTTGTCCGATTTCCACGAAACTTCACATGTGTGATGAGGGACTGACCCTGAACACACCTGCACGCATACCATTACTGCCCCCTTGTGGACGAACCTTTAACTGCTCATAACTCCCTCATGCTTTGTCCGATTCACTCCAAACTTCACATGAGTGATGAGGGGCGGCCCCTGAACGCACCAGACCACATACGGTGACTGCCCCCTGGTGGATGAACGAAACATTGCATTTTTGGCCTCCTTCCAGGTTTTTTCTCCATTTCTGCTCCGCGCCACGGCCCCGGCGTGCCTCAGGCCCCGCGGTGGCATGGGCGAGCGAGGGCCCGCCATCGCCGCTTGCGGCTTTAATTATTATTATTATTATTATTATTCCCACACCCTTAAAACGCCATTTTGACCCCTTTCCCAAAGGCGAAAATGCGTCTACTTTTGCATGGGTGTCCGGCCGGATCCGAAAAACGATATTTTTGAGTGGTCGCACATGGTCGGCGCGAAATGGCAAAATAGCGCCCCCTACAATTTTGCCAAAAACCCATAGGGAAAAAAATGACGTTAACGAAAGCGGACCAAAATCGGCACACATATTTATCAATGCGAGATGAACAAAAAATCCTCCTATAGCGAAGCCCGAAACCCAACAGGAAGTCGGCCATTTTGGTTCAAAGTTCGTTTACGCAAAACGAACTCGTCCGAGGGGTTACGCCCGATCGGCTCCAAATTGGGTCCAGAACATCGTCAGACCTAGCTGAGCTTATCTTGTGCTCCGCAGGTCTGTAGCTCAAAGCGCTTGGCCTCTGGCGTGCCCCGAAGTTTGGCGACTGTTTCGGTGCTCGCCATGTAAATACGAACGGCTCTCATGCCCACATACTTGATCGTAGACACTTCAAACTTGGTGCAAAAATCTATGGCGAGACCCTGAACGATCCGACATATTATTTGCCTACGTCGCTCATAGCGCCCCCCGGTGGTAACAGGAAACGTACAAAAATTCGTTAAAAATACGTAGTTCACTAAATCGACTTTGTTCCACTTCTAGTACATGCTGAACCAGTTGCTGAAGCTACATTATGAACGCTTTGAAGATATGACGAACGGCGTCCGTGTGCCGCCGCGGCGACTGACGATTTTTTGTCGTAAAATTACGTTTGCCTATTACGCGCACATACTTCGTCGTAGCCACTTGAAATTCAAAGGACATGACGTTGGCTCCGCCCTGAACGTTTTGATGTATCGACTTCCTGCCTGGCTCATAGCGCCCCCCGGTGGTAACAGGAAGTACGCAAAAAATCGTTAAAAATCCATACTTCACCCGATCAACTTCATTCCACTTCTAATACATGCAGAACCAGTTGCTGAAGCTACATTATGAACGCTGTGAAGATACGACGAACGGCGTCCGTGTGCCGCCGCGGCGACTGACGATTTTTTATCGTACAATTACGTTTGCCTTTTTCGTGGCTTTAACGAAGTCGTGTCCTCACGAAATTTCATACACGGGTCAAGAATGGCGAGCTCTTTCAGCAGATAGAGTCGTTTCCTATGGGCGTGGCTAAATGCCTCAATAGCGCCCCCTTGAAGTTTTTCCGAAATTCTTCATAGACAAATTTCGCTTACTTTGTCGAACACATACAAAACTCGACACACACGTGTATCATACCCAAACATACAAAAAATTGAATTGGAGCCACGCCCTAAACCCAACAGGAAGTCGGCCATTTTGGTGTAGATTTTTCCCGCCTAAAATTAACTCCTCCCAGAGCGTTCGCCCGATCAAGTTCAAATTAGGTATACCACATCTCCAGACCTAGCTGAGCTTATCTTGTGCTCCGTGAGTCCGTAGGTCAAAGGGCGTGGCTGCCAGCGCTCAATTCACTTTGGCGTGCTCGCCATGTCCATACGAGTGGCTCTCACGCCCACATACTTCATCCAATCAACTTCAAACTTGCTGGACATGATGATGGCTCCGCCCTGAACGTCCGGATATATTAACTTCCCACGTAACTCATAGCGCCCCCCGGTGGTAACAGGAAGTGTACTAAAATTTGGAAAATGTACATTCTTTGCCCCATCAACTTCATTCCACTTCTAATACATGCAGAACCAGTTGGTGAAGCTCCATCATGAACGCTGTGAAGCTACGAGTAATGGCGTCCGTGTGGGGGCGCGGCGACAATTCCTCGTCATGACAATACGTTTGCCCTTTGGGTGGCTTTATTGAACTCGTAGCAAAATGAAAATTGGTACACAGGTCCAGGGTCACGACCTCAACATTTCTATATGGTTGTAGGCGATCTCACTCCTTTCGCCCCCTAGTGGAAACAGGAAGTGCCATATTTTACATCAACATTGTCCGATTTCCACAAAACTTCACATGTGTGATGAGGGACTGACCCTGAACACACCTGCACCCATCCCATTACTGCCCCCTAGTGGACGAACCTTTAACTGCTCATAACTCCCTCATGCTTTGTCCGATTCACTCCAAACTTCACATGAGAGATGAGGGACCGCCCCTGAATGCACCAGACCACATGCGGTGACTGCCCCCTGGTGGATGAACGAAACATTGCATTTTTTGCCTCCTTCCGGGTTTTTTTCTCCATTTCTGCTCCGCGCCACGGCCCCGGCGTGCCTCAGGCCCCGCGGTGGCATGGGCGAGCGAGGGCCCGCCATCGCCGCTTGCGGCTTTAATTAGGGCCCGAGCGGCGACTGCAAGTCGCCCAGCGAAAGCCCTTTTGAAATCGCGCTGTTTATTATTATTATTATTCTTTATTATTCTTGCGCTCTTAAAATGCCATTTTGACCCCTTTCCCAAAGGCGAAAATGCGTGTACTTTTGCATGGGCGTCCGGCCGGATCCGAAATTCGATATTTTTGAGTGGTCGCACACGGTCGACGCAAAATGGCGGAATAGCGCCCCCTACAAAGTCCAAAAATGCCCATAGGGAATTTTGCTAACTTTGTCCTACGCTCACAAAATTTGGTACACATATGTATTATACCCAAATATGCAAAAAAGCCTCTTGACCTCATGACCTCAACCCAACAGGAAGTCGGCCATTTTGGTTTTGATTTTTCCCGCCTAAACTGAACTCCTCCCACAGCGTTCGCCCGATCAAGTTGAAATTAGGTACACCACATCCCCAGACCTAGCTGAGCTTATCTTGTGCTCCGCAGGTCTGTAGCTCAAAGGGCTTGGCCTCTGGCGTGCCCCCAAGTTTGGCGACTGTTTCGGTGCTCGCCATGTAAATACGAACGGCTCTCATGCCCACATAGTTGATCGTAGACGCTTCAAACTTGGTGCAAAAATCTATGGCGAGACCCTGAACGATCCGACATATTATTTGCCTACGTCGCTCATAGCGCCCCCCGGTGGTAACAGGAAACGTACAAAAATTCGTTAAAAATACGTAGTTGACCAAATCGACTTCGTTCCACTTCTAGTACATGCAGACCCGGATGGTGAAGCTACATCATGAACGCTTTGACCCTACAAGCAACAGCGTCCGTGTGCCGCCGCGGCGAATGTGTATCATCCCAATTTAAATTACGTTTGCCAATTACGCGCACATACTTTGTCGTAGCCACTTGAGATTCAAAGGACATGACGTTGGCTCCGCCCTGAACGTTTTGATGTATCGACTTCCTGCCTGGCTCATAGCGCCCCCCGGTGGTAACAGGAAGTACGCAAAAATTCGTTAAAAATCCATACTTCACCCGATCGACTTCATTCCACTTCTAATACATGCAGAACCAGTTGCTGAAGCTACATTATGAACGCTGTGAAGATACGACGAACGGCGTCCGTGTGCCGCCGCGGCGACTGACGATTTTTTATCGTACAATTACGTTTGCCTTTTTCGTGGCTTTGACGAAGTCGTGTCCTCACGAAATTTCATCCACAGGTCAAGAATGGCGAGCTCTTTCAGCGGATAGAGTCGTTTCCCATGGGCGTGGCTAAATGCCTCAATAGCGCCCCCTTGAAGTTTTTCCGAAATTCTCCATAGACAAATTTCGCTTACTTTGCCGTACACATACGAAACTCGACACACACGTGTATCATACCCAAACATACCAAAAATTGAATAGGAGCCACGCCCTAAACCCAACAGGAAGTCGGCCATTTTGGTTAGCATTTCTTTGACGCAAAACGAACTCCTCCGAGGGAGTTCGCCCGATTGACTTCAAATTGGGCACGGAACATCTCCAGACTGAGCTGATTACGGCTTGTGCTCCGCAGGTGTGTAGGTCAAAGGGCGTGGCTACTAGGGCACGGCCAAGTTCCCGAATTCAGCTAAAAAGGTTTAAATGCTATCACGCCCACAGATTTGATCGCAGCGGCTTCAAACTTGGTGCACATGATGAGGGCGTGACCGTGAACGATCCGACATATTATTTTCCTACGTCACTCATAGCGCCCCCCGGTGGTAACAGGAAGTGCGCTAAAATTCATTAAAAATACATAGTTGCCCCATCAACTTCATTCCACTTCTAAAACATGCCGAACAAGTTGGTGAAGGTATTTCGTGAACGCTATGACGCTACGGCTAATGGCCCCCTTGTGGCGGCGACAGGAATAGCGCTCCATCGTGAACTGCCACCTCCCACGGATTTTGCCCGATTGACTTCAAATTCGTTACAGGTCATCAGGAGACCGAGCTGGTCAAACACTATTAAAAGCTTTTCTCTACGTGAAACGGCGTGGCTGCTAGGGGGCGACAAAGTTGGTCAACTGCTCGTTAAGTCGCCATGCTATTACGTTTGCCTTCCACGCCCACATACTTGATCGTAGTCACTTCAAAATTTCAGTACATGATCAGAGGCCGGCCCTCTATGCCTCCATTTGATCGTACGCTAGCTCGCTCAAGACGCCCCCTTGTGGACACAGGAAATGTCGCGTTTTGCATCGACATTGTCCGATCGGCTCGAAACTTCACATGTGTGATGAGGTCACGACCCCGTACGCAACGGCCCACATCCCGTTACCGCCCCCTGGTGGACGAACCGTAAACCTGCCGTAACTCCATCGTACGTTGTCCGTTTTGCTCGAAACGTCACGTGTTCGACGAGGGGACCGCCCTCGACGCAGCCGCCCACGTCCGGTTGCGCGCGGGGGTTTTCGAAGAGCGGCCCGGGGGTAGCGGGGACGCCGAGTGGCGTGGAGCGAGGGCCCGTCATAGCCGCTTGCGGCTTTAATTAGGGCCCGAGCCTGTGTCAACGACCCAGGGAGGTCCCTATTGTTATTCGACATGCACATTAGTCAACGTGCCAGCCGACGAGTAACAACAAGTAAGCAAGCTAGTACTCAAGTACTGCATAGACCTGGCAGCAAAAACCCCAGATATTGTAATGTTTATTATTATTATTATTATTATTATTATTATTATTATTCCGCGACTTTAAACCCCGATTTGACCCCTTTGCCACGCTCGAAAACTCACGAAATTTGGGACACACGTCGGGTCTTGCGAAAATTGACGTCTGATGCTATCGCCGTTTGTGGGCGGGGCAAATTGGCACAACAGCGCCCCCTTGAACTTTTGACCCCCGGCCATAGGGACCAAAATTTTTTTTCCCGCAGGCTGCCCAAACTTGGTACACATATGTACCATACCCAGACATGAAAAAAATTTGTTTCGTGCGAAGCCCAAAAACCAACAGGAAGTCGGCCATTTTGGTTAGCATTTATTTTACGCAAAACGAACTCGTCCGAGGGGTTACGCCCGATCGGCTCCAAATTGGGTCCCAGAACATCGTCTGACCTAGCTGAGCTTATCTTGTGCTCCGCAGGTCTGTAGCTCAAAGGGGTTGGCCTCTGGCGTGCCCCGAAGTTTGGCGACTGCTTCGGTGCTCGCCATGTAAATACGAACGGCTCTCATGCCCTCATACTTGATCGTAGACGCTTCAAACTTGGTGCAAAAATCTATGGAGAGACCCTGAACGATCCGACATATTATTTGCCTACGTCGCTCATTAGCGCCCCCCGGTGGTAACAGGAAACGTACAAAAATTCGTTAAAAATACGTAGTTGACCAAATCGACTTCGTTACACTTCTAGTACATGCAGACCCGGATGGTGAAGCTACATTATGAACGCTGTGACCCTACGAGCAACGGCGTCCGTGTGCCGCCGCGGCGACTGACGATTTTTTGTCGTAAAATTACGTTTCCCAATTACGCGCACATACTTCGTAGTAGCCACTTGAAATTCAAAGGACATGACGTTGGCTCCGCCCTGAACGTTTTGATGTATCGACTTCCTGCCTGGCTCATAGCGCCCCCCGGTGGTAACAGGAAGTACGCAAAAATTCGTTAAAAATCCATACTTCACCCGATCGACTTCATTCCACTTCTAATACATGCAGAACCAGTTGCTGAAGCTACATTATGAACGCTGTGAAGATACGACGAACGGCGTCCGTGTGCCGCCGCGGCGACTGACGATTTTTTATCGTACAATTACGTTTGCCTTTTTCGTGGCTTTAACGAAGTCGTGTCCTCACGAAATTTCATACACAGGTCAAGAATGGCGAGCTCTTTCAGCGGATAGAGTCGTTTCCCATGGGCGTGGCTAAATGCCTCAATAGCGCCCCCTAGAAGTTTTTCCGAATTTCTTCATAGACAAATTTCGCTTACTTTGTCGTACACATACGAAACTCGACACACACGTGTATCATACCCAAACATACCAAAAATTGAATTGGAGCCACGCCCTAAACCCAACAGGAAGTCGGCCATTTTGGTTAGCATTTCTTTGACGCAAAACGAACTCCTCCGAGGGAGTTCGCCCGATTGACTTCAAATTGGGTACAGAACATCTCCAGACTGAGCTGATTACGGCTTGTGCTCCGCAGGTGTGTAGGTCAAAGGGCGTGGCTGCTAGCGCACGGCCAAGTTCCCGAATTCAGCTAAGAAGGTTTAAATGCTATCACGCCCACAGATTTGATCGCAGCGGCTTCAAACTTGGTGCACATGATGACGACGTGACCCTGAACGATCCGACATATTACTTTCCTACGTCACTCATAGCGCCCCCCGGTGGTAAAAGGAAGTGCGCTAAAATTCATTAAAAATACATCGTTGACCCCATCAACTTCATTCCACTTCTAAAACATGCCAAACAAGTTGGTGAAGGTATTTCATGAACGCTATGACGCTACGGCTAATGGCCCCCTTGTGGCGGCGACAGGAATAGCGCTCCATCGTGAACTGCCACCTCCCACGGATTTTGCCCGATTGACTTCATATTCGCTACAGATCATCAGGAGACCAAGCTGGTCAAACACTATTAAAAGCTTTTCTCTACATGAAACGGCGTGGCTGCTAGGGGGCGACAAAGTTGGTCAACTGCTCGTTCAGTCGCCATGCTATTACGTTTGCCTTCCACGCCCACATACTTGGTCGTAGTCACTTCAAAATTTCAGTACATGATCAGAGGCCCGCCCTCTACGCCTCCGTTTCATCGTACGCTAGCTCGCTCAAGACGCCCCCTTGTGGACACAGGAAATGTCGCGTTTTGCATCGACATTGTCCGATCAGCTCGAAACTTCACATGTGTGATGAGGTCACGACCCCGTACGCAACGGCCCACATCCCTTTACCGCCCCCTGGTGGACGAACCGTAAACCTGCCGTAACTCCATCGTACGTTGTCCGTTTTGCTCGAAACGTCACGTGTTCGACGAGGGGACCGCCCTCGACGCGGCCGCCCACATCCGGTTGCGCGCGGGGGTTTTCGAAGAGCGGCCCGGGGGTAGCGGGGACGCCGAGTGGCGTGGAGCGAGGGCCCGTCATAGCCGCTTGCGGCTTTAATTATTATTATTATTCCCGTTCTCCCACTTCGAACGCTATTTCGACCCCTTTCCCAAGCCGAGAAACGGCCGACATTTTAGACGCACGTGGGGCCTGTGGCAACTTAGCGTTCAGTGGTGGTTTCGCATGTGGGCGTGGCCTATTGGCGCCACAGCGCCCCCTAGACCGCGCATAGGGAATGAGGGTCTGCGTCACCGATTTGTCCGAAACTTGGTAAACTTATTCATCAACCCGAGATCTTCAAAAAATTTGCTATACTGACATACCCTAAAACCAACAGGAAGTCGGCCATTTTGCTTCAAAGTTGGTTTACGCGAAACGAACTCCTCCTAGGGGTTACGCCCGATCGGCTCCAAATTGGGTAGACAACATCGTCAGACCTAGCTGAGCTTATCTTGTGCTCCGCAGGTCTGTAGCTCAAAGGGCTTGGCCTCTGGCGTGCCCCGAAGTTTGGCGACTGTTTCGGTGCTCGCCATGTAAATACGAACGGCTCTCATGCCCACATACTTGATCGTAGACGCTTCAAACTTGGTGCAAAAATCTATGGCGAGACCCTGAACGATCCGACATATTATTTGCCGACGTCGCTCATAGCGCCCCCCGGTGGTAACACGAAACGTACAAAAATTCGTTAAAAATACGTAGTTGACCAAATCGACTTCGTTACACTTCTAGTACATGCAGACCCGGATGGTGAAGCTACATCATGAACGCTTTGACCCTACGAGCAACGGCGTCCGTGTGCCGCCGCGGCGAATGTGTATCATCCCAATTTAAATTACGTTTGCCTTTCACGCGCACATACTTCGTCGTAGCCACTTGAAATTCAAAGGACATGACGATGGCTCCTCCCTGAACGTTTTGATGTATCGACTTCCTGCCTGGCTCATAGCGCCCCCCGGTGGTAACAGGAAGTACGCAAAAATTCATAAAAAATCCATACTTCGCCCGATCAACTTCATTCCACTTCTAATACATGCAGAACCAGTTGCTGAAGCTACATTATGAACGCTGTGAAGATACGACGAACGGCGTCCGTGTGCCGCCGCGGCGACTGACGATTTTTTATCGTACAATTACGTTTGCCTTTTTCGTGGCTTTAACGAAGTCGTGTCCTCATGAAATTTCATCCACAGGTCAAGAATGGCGAGCTCTTTCAGCGGATAGAGTCGTTTCCCATGGGCGTGGCTAAATGCCTCAATAGCGCCCCCTTGAAGTTTTTCCGAAATTCTCCATAGACAAATTTCGCTTACTTTGTCGTACACATACGAAACTCGACACACACGTGTATCATACCCAAACATACCAAAAATTGAATTGGAGCCACGCCCTAAACCCAACAGGAAGTCGGCCATTTTGGTTAGCATTTCTTTGACGCAAAACGAACTCCTCCGAGGGAGTTCGCCCGATTGACTTCAAATTGGGCACGGAACATCTCCAGACTGAGCTGATTACGGCTTGTGCTCCGCAGGTGTGTAGGTCAAAGGGCGTGGCTACTAGGGCACGGCCAAGTTCCCGAATTCAGCTAAAAAGGTTTAAATGCTATCACACCCACAGATTTGATCGCAGCGGCTTCAAACTTGGTGCACATGATGAGGGCGTGACCCTGAACGATCCGACATATTATTTTCCTAAGTCACTCATAGCGCCCCCCGGTGGTAACAGGAAGTGCGCTAAAATTCATTAAAAATACATAGTTGCCCCCATCAACTTCATTCCACTTCTAAAACATGCCGAACAAGTTGGTGAAGGTATTTCGTGAACGCTATGACGCTACGGCTAATGGCCCCCTTGTGGCGGCGACAGGAATAGCGCTCCATCGTGAACTGCCACCTCCCACGGCTTTTGCCCGATTGACTTCATATTCGCTACAGATCATCAGGAGACCGAGCTGGTCAAACACTATTAAAAGCTTTTCTCTACGTGAAACGGCGTGGCCGCTAGGGGGCGACAAAGTTGGTCAACTGCTCGTTTAGTCGCCATGCTATTACGTTTGCCTTCCACGCCCACATACTTGGTCGTAGTCACTTCAAAATTTCAGTACATGATCAGGGGCCGGCCCTCTACGCCTCCATTTGATCGTACGCTAGCTCGCTCAATACGCCCCCTTGTGGACACAGGAAATGTCGCGTTTTGCATCGACATTGTCCGATCGGCTCGAAACTTCACATGTGTGATGAGGTCACGACCCCGTACGCAACGGCCCACATCCCGTTACCGCCCCCTGGTGGACGAACCGTAAACCTGCCGTAACTCCATCGTACGTTGTCCGTTTTGCTCGAAACGTCACGTGTTCGATGAGGGGACCGCCCTCGACGCGGCCGCCCACGTCCGGTTGCGCGCGGGGGTTTTCGAAGAGCGGCCCGGGGGCAGCGGGGACGCCGAGTGGCGTGGAGCGAGGGCCCGTCATAGCCGCTTGCGGCTTTAATTATTATTATTATTCTTCCGACATTTCGTGCCTCAATTTCGCCCCTTTCCCAAATGCGAAAATGCGTATACTTTTGCACGGACGTCCGGCCTGATCCGAAATTCGATATTTTTGGGTGGTCGCACATGGTCGACGCGAAATGGCGAAATAGCGCCCCCTACAAACTTTCAAAATCCCCATAGGGAATTTGACTGACTTTGTCCGATGTTGATAAAATTTGGTACACATATGTATTATACCCAGATATGCAAAAAAGCCTCTTGACCTCATGACCTCAACCCAACAGGAAGTCGGCCATTTTGGTGTAGATTTTTCCCGCCTAAAATTAACTCCTCCCAGAGCGTTCGCCCGATCAAGTTCAAATTAGGTATACCACATCTCCAGACCTAGCTGAGCTTTCGTTGTGCTCCGTGAGTCCGTAGGTCAAAGGGCGTGGCTGCCAGCGCTCATCAGACTTTGGCGTTCTCGCCATGTCCATACGTGTGGCTCTCACGCCCACATACTTCATCTAATCAACTTCAAACTTGCTGGACATGACGATGGCTCCGCCCTGAACGTCCCGATATATTAACTTCCCACGTAACTCATAGCGCCCCCCGGTGGTAACAGGAAGTGTACTAAAATTTTGAAAATGTACATACTTTGCCCCATCAACTTCATTCCACTTCTACAACATGCAGAACCAGTTGGTGAAGTTACATTATGAACGCTGTGAAGCTACGTGTAATGGCGTCCCTGTGGGGGCGTGGCTAACATTCCTCGCTATGACAATACGTTTGCCCTTTGGATGGCTTTATTGAACTCGTATCAACATGAAAATTGGTACACAGGTCCAGGGTCACGACCTCAACGTTTCTATGTACTCATAGGCGATCTCACTCATTCGCCCCCTAGTGGAAACAGGAAGTGCCATTTTTTGCATCAACATTGTCCGATTTCCACGAAACTTCACATGTGTGATGAGGGACTGACCCTGAACACACCTACATGCATCCCATTACTGCCCCCTAGTGGACAAACTTTTAACTGCTCATAACTCCCTCATGCTTTGTCCGATTTCCACGAAACTTCACATGTGTGATGAGGGACTGACCCTGAACGCACCTGCACACATCCCATTACTGCCCCCTAGTGGACGAACCTTTAACTGCTCATAACTCCCTCATGCTTTGTCCGATTTCCACGAAACTTCACAGGTGTGATGAGGGGCTGACCCTGAACACACCTGCACGCATCCCATTACTGCCCCCTAGTGGACGAACCTTTAACTGCTCATAACTCCCTCATGCTTTGTCCGATTTCCACGAAACTTCACATGTGTGATGAGGGGCTGACCCTGAACACACCTGCACGCATCCCATTACTGCCCCCTGCTGGATGAAATTCCGCGGTGGCATGGGCGAGCGAGGGCCCGCCATCGCCGCTTGCGGCTTTAATTATTATTATTATTATTATTATATTCTCCCTAAAATCGCATTTTTGGGGGCTTCAACATGCCCCAAAACGCGTAAATTTTGGCATGCACATCAGGACTCGCGAAAAATTTGATATTTTAAAGTCGTTGGGAATGGGCGTGGTCAAATGGCTGAATAGCGCCCCCTAGAAAATTTCAAAACATCAGCCCCTCCTTTGCGTTTCACCTACATGCATGAAATTTGGTGGGCTTATAGAACATGGCAAGACACACAAAAAAGCCTCTTAATGACATGGTGAAATCACAACAGGAAGTCGGCCATTTTGATTTGAATTTTTGACCTGTTTGATCTATCTTCTCCTAGGGATTTTGTCCGATTGACTTCAAATTGGCTGGAGACCACCGAGATGCCACTCTGATCAAAAGTTGTGCTCCGCAGGTCTCTAGGTCAAAGGGCGTGGCTTCTGGGGCCTTGAGGATTTTGGCGACTTTTCGTTTGCTCGCCATTTCACCTTCGAACAGCTCTAACGCCCACATACTTTATCCGATCAACTTCTAACTTGCTGGACATGATGACGGCTCCGCCCTGAACGTCCCGATATATTAATTTCCTACGTCACTCATAGCGCCCCCCGGTGGTAACAGGAAGTGGCCAGGTTTTACCTTAACGTGTACTGATGCCACATAGTTGACCCCATCAACTTCATTCCACTTCTAAAACATGCAGACTAAGGTGGTGAAGCTCCATCATGAACGCTGTGAAGCTACGAGTAATGGCGTCCGTGTGGCGACGCGGCGACCATTCCTCGCCATGAAAATACGTTTGGCTTTATGATGGCTTTATTGAACTCGTATCAACATGAAAATTGGTACACAGGTCCAGGGTCACGACCTCAACGTCTCCATATGCTCATAGGCGATCTCACTCATGTTGCCCCCTAGTGGAAACAGGAAGTGGCATATTTTACATCAACATTGTCCGATTTCCACGAAACTTCACATGTGTGATGAGGGACTGACCCTGAACACACCTGCATGCATCCCATTACTGCCCCCTAGTGGACGAACCTTTAACTGCTCATAACTCCCTCATGCTTTGTCCGATTTACACAAAACTTCACATGTGTGATGAGGGACTGACCCTGAACACACCTGCACGCATCCCATTACTGCCCCCTAGTGGATGAACCATTAACTGCTCATAACTCCCTCATGCTTTGTCCGATTCACTCCAAACTTCACATGTGTGATGAGGGGCTGACCCTGAACACACCTGCACGCATCCCATTACTGCCCCCTAGTGGATGAACCATTAACTGCTCATAACTCCCTCATGCTTTGTCCGATTCACTCCAAACTTCACATGTGTGATGAGGGACTGACCCTGAACACACCTGCACGCATACCATTACTGCCCCCTAGTGGACGAACCATTAACTGCTCATAACTCCCTCATGCTTTGTCCGATTCACTCCAAACTTCACATGTGTGATGAGGGACTGACCCTGAAGACACCTGCACGCATCCCATTACTGCCCCCTAGTGGATGAACGAAATATTACTTTTTTTTTGCCTCCTTCCTGGTTTTTTCTCCCTTTCACCTTCGCGCCACATCCCCGGCGTGCCTCAGGCCCCGCGGTCGCATGGGTGAGCGAGGGCCCGTCATCGCCGCTTGCGGCTTTAATTATTATTATTATTATTTATTATTATTCTTGCCTACTCGAAATCGCATTTTTGGGGACGTTCCCATGCTCCAAAATGCATGTAACTTTGCACACATGTCCAGACGGCCCAAAAATTTCATAATTTGGGGGCGTCGCCCATGGTCGACGCAGAATGGCGGAATAGCGCCCCCTACAAAGTCAAAAATGCCCATAGGGAATTTTGCTATCTAACTTTGTCCTATGCTCACAAAATTTGGTACACATATGTATTATACCCAGATATGCAAAAAAGCCTCTTGACCCCATGACCTCAACCCAACAGGAAGTCGGCCATTTTGGTTTTGATTTTTCCCGCCTAAAATTAACTCCTCCCACAGCGTTCGCCCGATCAAGTTCAAATTAGGTACACAACATCGTCAGACCTAGCTGAGCTTATCTTGTGCGCTGTGAGTCCGTAGGTCAAAGGGCGTGGCTGCCAGCGCTCAATACACTATGGCGTGCTCGCCATGTACATACGAGTGGCTCTCACGCCCACATACTACATCCAATCAACTTCAAACTTGCTGAACATGATGATGGCTCCGCCCTGAACGTCCCGATATATTAACTTCCCACGTAACTCATGTTGCCCCCTAGTGGAAACAGGAAGTGCCATTTTTTGCATCAACATTGTCCGATTTCCACGAAACTTCACATGTGTGATGAGGGACTGACCCTGAACACACCTGCATGCATCCCATTACTGCCCCCTGGTGGACGAACCTTTAACTGCTCATAACTCCCTCATGCTTTGTCCGATTTCCACGACACTTCACATGTGTGATGAGGGACTGACCCTGAACACACCTGCACGCATCCCATTACTGCCCCCTGGTGGACGAACCTTTAACTGCTCATAACTCCCTCATGCTTTGTCCGATTCACTCCAAACTTCACATGAGTGATGAGGGGCGGCCCCTGAACGCACCAGACCACATACGGTGACTGCCCCCTGGTGGATGAACGAAAAATTGCATTTTTGGCCTCCTTCCAGGTTTTTTCTCCATTTCTGCTCCGCGCCACGGCCCCGGCGTGCCTCAGGCCCCGCGGTGGCATGGGCGAGCGAGGGCCCGCCATCGCCGCTTGCGGCTTTAATTTTTATTTATCTTTTTTCATTTGTGAAGATTATGTTGCTGAACTTTTGTTTGTCACCGACCATTGTGATCAAAAAGTCAGTGGAAAAAATCCCATTACCTTTGAATCAAGGTAACTATGGTGATGCTAACATACAGTACATCATCCCTGCAGCACTGGAGCGTCCTCTGCTGACATCACTCTGTAGTGGATCAATATTATAAAAATACTATAAACCATCTTCACCTGCTTTAGAGTCCAAACTGAAAAGTAACAAAACTGAAACAACTTCTCTGCAATTGAGACTCAGTTTTTCTAAAGAAGATACAGTATTCACAATGTTTATGTTCATAAAAATCACACAGTTCAGCCTCAGGTTCTGCAGAAGCCAGCAGTTGATTTTATTCTTGTTCTTTGCTGATAATTGTTGTTCATTGATCCATCATTGTTAGCATCTTGTGTCTTTGCTGCATTCAAAGAATATTTCAGTTGTTTCTCATTATATAAGTTATACATCAAATCATGAGCAGGATTTGGGTTAAAGCTGAGAATCACTGAAGCTTTACAAAAGAGTTTCATGTATTTTAGATTTAACAAGGAAATAAAATCCTGACTAGTTTACATCCAGGTTTCATTTCTTGTTCACATGCATAAAACATGTAACATAAAACGACCAACTAGGACACACTGCAGTGACCTGGGCGGCTTGGAGGCTCAGAAAGTAGAGGGTGTCGTTCACTAACTCGAAGGTCGAAAAACAAAATGCAAAACAAAATATGAGAGAGAGAGAGAGAGAGAGAGAGAGAGAGAGAGAGAGAGAAATATTTTGTTGTAATTATTTGTGTGTCTTTGCAAACAAGACAAGCATAAACCTCTGTGTCTCTTAACAAGAACTTGGACACTTTTTAAAAGTTTTTCTTGGGCATACTAATTGGATAACAATGATACATACAGTAAACAATTAGATATAAATATAAGTTATGAGTTAAGTTACATAAAATAATTTTCCTATATAGTAGTAATGACTAATGTTTCACAACTGCTGCTCTCTACACCTTTGTCATCAATGATCAGTATTTACAGATATTCTTTCAAACTTTTGAAGGTTCATCTACTGAACTGTACAGACTCTCTGGAGGCTTCCCTCTGGTCTCAGGTGGTGGACTGGGTCCAGTGTGAGGTCTGACCAAGGGGTTGATGGATGGTGAAGGTTCATTGGTTGGACTCAGCTCCAGACTCTGGGCTGTTTCAGCCTGGGAGATGAATCACAGAAAACATTTTTTGATAAAGTTTGTTAAATTTGGTTTGTTGTCTAAAATGCATTAAATGACTACAGAGCAAATTTGTGCCTGCTATGACAACAGGTAATAATGTCCTTATTTGTCAACTTTGTGATTTAAAGAATGAGAACCTCCTCTGTTGTTTAGGTTGGAGAACATGTTGAAGTTAGGACATCTGATGTGTCACTAAGCCTAGAGAACATCACACATGATGGTCCCTCCTTTTTGCACATCTTGGGTCCAATAGCACATGTTTCTTCTGTGTGGCTGAAATGGTCGTGTATCTGCCCACACAATTTGTGCAAAATGTCTATACAGTGCAGGAAGTGGACTACAATTCCTGGCTCATGTACCTCAATGCACAGGCTTTTTTGTCCTGCTTCTGGTCTCTGTGGATCTTGTGGGTCCAGTGTGAGGTTCTACCAAGGAACCTGAGGCATCATTGGTTGGACTCTGATCCTCTGGTTGGTCTGGTTCAGTCTGGAGGATAAACCACATAAATAATAAATAATATAAACCACATAAAGTATTTTTAAGGTGCCTTTATTCTTCCCAATCAGGTCAGCCAGACCCACACCATAACAAGACGCAAATGATCCATGGGGTTGTGCGGAGAGGTTGGAAAGCACTCTAGATTTTAAGGGTTGTAATAATTTAAATGTATTGAATGTAGATGACTCGACTAGACAAGATAGGATTGATAAGAAAAGACATTTTTCTTGATCCCACGTATGGGAAATGACCTGTCACAGTAGCAACAGTATCAAAAGCGAAAACATTTCTATTTCTCTATGGCCAAAAATGGTGATCTAAAAACCTAATTGGTGCAAAATGAACATGCAGTGCTGTGAATGGGGTACAGTTCCTGGCTGATGTACCTGTGGGCTTTCTGGTAAAGAGTTTCCTCTGGTCACAGTGGATTTTGGAGGTCCAGTGTGAGGTCCTACCAAATCGTAGATGGGGTTTGTAGAAGAATCTGAAGCATCATTGTCTGGACTCTGATCTACTGGTGCAATCTGGAAGATGAATCACATCAGTGTTGTAAAGGTGCCTTTATTCTCTGTAAATATGAGGTAATCTCATCATCAGAAAATCACACGCAGAACATGATTTATACAAATATTCAACACAATAGATAGCCTAGAAATCTAGCTGCACCCTAGCAGCAGCAAATCTATTTGCTCCGTAGGTGGGTCTAGAAATGAGCCATAGGAACTTTTTGAGTCTCGAACACCGTTCGTGTTCACCAATCACAGCGCTCTATCTGTTTAGAGAGTTGTTGGGCGGGCTTAACGTGATGACGACATACATTTTAATTGGCTTGTCAGGCTAACGTCATCCTGCTCTTTGCTCTGATTGGTCGAAGTGCTACCCTATTGGTGCAGAGGCAGTTTGAAAGACAGCCTTCATCCCGCCCCCTGGATTGAGCCGAGGTCTACCGCTCGTTGCCAGACTAGACATGTTAATGATATAGTCTGGCTTGTCAGGCTACTGTGCAGATTTTCTCTCCGTGGAATTTCATTCTCTGTGCAGAGGAAACACTGTTTGGCTCGAAACGTCCATTTTGACATCTATGTTGAGACATCCAGCGTGTTTGTGTTAAGATGACAGGAAATAACGTCTTTTAACATCAAGAGTTATGTGTCAAGGAGAACTTCCTGGTTAATTAAAAAAATATCTTTTTCTTATATAAAAGAGCACAGCAAACTTAAACAACTTTAGAAAAAGACTTGATTTCTTTTCTAGTCATTTAGTCTTTCCTTTTTGCAGATATCAGGTAGCACATGTTTTTTTTTCTTTCTCTATGGCTAATGTCATGTATCTGCACAGATAACTGGTGCAAAGTGAACAGTGCAGTAAGTGGGGCACAGTTCCTGACTAATGTACCTCAGCATACAGGTTTTCTGGTGGAGAGTTTCCTCTGGTCTCAGTGGATCTTGTGGGTCCAGTGTGAGGATCGGTGGAGCCTGGAGAAGGACCTGAATTAATGGACACAAAGAGGACATCAACTCTGACTTTGAATTGTTTTGCTACAATTCAGTTAACAGAGTAATTTAAATGACACAATTGTCAGTAATACAAAACCCACATGTACCAACAAAGCTGCACAGAAGTTTGTCACAATTTTTTGGACATTATTAGGATTTCGAGATTTTACAAAACACACTCTAACTCACCTTTTCCGTTATAAACAACAGCTGCAATAATTAATGCAACAACAACCATGCTAAAACACAAACCAACAGTCTGATGGTTACGAAGTGTTTCAGCACCTGTAATAAAAGAAAAGAGCCTGATTAGAAATTTGCATCTGTTCTTAACGTGTCCTACGCATCTTTTGGCAGATTACACAAATTTCTTGGTGAAAAGATCTAATCAATAAAAAATGATAATAAAGTAATAATATATTACTTAAAGAAAAAAACAAATAAACGGCAACTAACAGTGTTCCAAAATGAGTTGGTTTAAATACAGTCTGCCATGTAATTTAACAAGAGGACTTAAACGTGATCAGGCTGTGCATTGTTTTGCTCTTCTTATTAACATGTTGGTAATAAACATCTAATATCAGTATTTAAATTACATTAAGCAGCATTGACTTTTACAGATTGTCCACATTGCACTGAAACAGTACGATGACAGATTATTTACATCTGTTGTTTATGTTGTTTAACAGCAACATGAAACACAAGGTGGTTATAAATAATATTGACTAATTAATTCATTATTATGAATTAATGTCTCATTAAATAAAACTGAGCTTGTATTTCTATCTGTCTATGGTGGATCATATTTTCATTTGTTCTAAATGTAATGTGTAATATTATCAACAGGATGTTTTCTCTGTCAGACTTACCAGTGTATCGGGGACAAAACTGATCAATCATGATACTCTCATTGGTCCTGCTGACCTGGTTGCTATGGTTACAGATGATTGTGTCATTCAGCAGGTAAACATGGAGAGTAGCACCAGAGGTTGTGACCTTTGACCTCTCTCCTCCCTCCTGACTGCAGGTGGTGGTGTTACAGGTAACAGTGGTGCTGATGCTGATCTGATGTGAGTCCAGTGATCTGCAGGTCACAGTGAGGTCACAGGAGTCTGAGCTGTTTGTCACAGAGTCGACTGTCAGCTTCACTGGAGACACTGGATCTGAGGGGAGAGTTTACAGGAAGAGTTTTAGAAACAGCAGCAGATTCTCTCTGGCAGCGTCTGAAGAGTTAACAAACCCACCTTCAACTGTGACGAGGTATTCAGCCAGTTTGGGGTTTTTACCAGTCGATATCACATGTGCAGTATAAACTCCACTGTCTGACTTTTGTAGATTCTTCAGTTTCACAGAGAAAATTTCCACAGACACCTCGACCCTTCCAGTGTAATTAGTAGAGACTTTTGGTTCTTTATCAGGGAAAAATATTACTAAACTGTCACTTCCATTGAATCTCCATTGAAGAACAATAAAATCCTGGGGTACATCAGCCTCCTTGACCTCCAGATGTAAATCCTCTCCTGTCTTCACAAACACAGGAGTCTGAGCTCTGGACCCTGTGAAAACAAAACACACACGCACTGAGTCTCTCAGCGCCACGTGCTGGCGGACAGAGGAGTGGACCATGTCAAACTGAACACGACACTCAAGCTCTTTACTTTTCTTTGTAATATCCTCAACACTGCGGATCCATTGAGTCATTGCTCAACTTCACTGTTCCCTGGAAATAACTAATGATATTTACTTCTTTTTTTGGTTTTTCTTTTTCTTAGGACTCATGTTGATGAGTCAAACCTCATTGAACCATTTGGACTTATAGTTATTAAATTCGTGTGACTGTGTCATATAACCATCCAGTGTCTACAAACACTTATTTAAGGGTTTACTAGAAACAGACAAACCTCGGAAGATGGATTTAATGTCAGGACCATGAACCAATCAGATGTGTCTGATTATAGTTCATATAAACAATGGGACAAGCCTTTAAGGTTCTTTTAAAGCAGAAGTGAGCGATCCGGTCGTTTTCGCTAATGCTGCGTTCCAGGCAGGTTTTTGAAATCGTAAATTACAGCTTCAAGTCACGACTTACGACTTTGTAGCGTTCCAGGCAACCCACTCGTGTTTTTCCGACCTGTTTTACCGGTGAAAGTCACTATAACGGCCACTCGTAACTTCTGACCTGTGAACTCGTACCAGATCGAACTGGTACGACTTCACAGGTCAGAAAAACAGGAGTTACGAGTTTCCTTGAACGCACCATAACAGTCCTCGTCCCTACGTCACCACATTCACGGCGTCCCTTGGCTGCACACACAGCCCTGCATGCCGTTCTCTCTCCTCATTGGATAAAAACTGTAGGATACGAGAAAAGTTTTCTCCTGGGCTCAGAGCAGAGCAGAGTGACTGACAGACCCGTGTTTCAGACCAAACACTCTATGTAAGTGATTGCTGTCGGAAGATAGAACTATTTAAGACTTGTATTAACAGAAATATATCACTTACTTCTGCTTTAACTATTACCATTAAATTACAACTTTGCTACTATAACTACAACTTAACGTTGCAACATTTAGCGCAACAAAAACCAGTGTTCAGTGAAGCAAATCATTCAAAATCACCATAGAGCAACACTGTCTGATACAATCAGTGAGATCAGAGAAAAACAATCCAAAGATTAGACGTTGATCAAACAAAGAAGGTTAGTTTGTGCAGAGTGCGAATTATACAATGACAATTGGGGGGGTCAACATTTTACACAGCGCGCAGTACAGCGCAGACGCGTGCTTGAGTTAACAGAAGTCTTACAGTATCTTGCTTGTTCAATGAAATGTCTACAGTCTGTAGATGATGATAAACCAAATTTTACACAATTTTACAGTTCATGCGGCACATAATGTACCACACAAACAATTTTTGTAGTCACCAACAAAATATTCTAGATCTAAACTGCCGAAATTCAGACCCATGCACACACACCCTAGCAAAGACAATGAAATGGTTTAGTCCACTAGGGGTGTCTGAAATTTTACTACAAGCATCTTCCTGGCATGACTATGGAAATACTGTATATTGTAGTATTTATGATTACTAATAAGAAAGATACATGTTTCAACCACCCCTATCTGTTATTTGTACCTCTTTTAGGGGGGTTGAAGTCGTAATTAGGGGGGTCAAACCCCCCCAAACCCCCCTGTAATTCGCACTATGAGTTTGTGGTTGTTAAAGTTCCTGTTGACAAGTTTCAGTATGTTAGAAATATAAATGTTCTCTTCTCACCCTGAACCCGACAAACCACCAACACGTGGTCACCTCTTCCTCTGCATTTCTACGAATTCATTTAACAGCGTTAATTCATCTAACAGTATAAATTCATTTTAATTAAATTTTAATCTGTCTGACTTACAACCAATTCCTTTTTTATTAAAAATTGACATGAGGATGGTTGGGGCATCATTTGGCACATGGGTAGAGCATGGACCCCTCATGCAGGAGCTAGTCCTCGCTGCAGTCCCCGGTTGGATTCCTCTGGAGGCCCTTTGCTGCATGTCACTCCCTCTCGCTGTCTCTCTACAGCTGGCGTTAGGGGTCCAAAATAATAATTGAATGAAAAAAAAAGACAGTGTTCATGTCTTACCTGCAGCCTCTGTCCAGACCAGCAGTCCCAGTGCCACAAAGACAGACTTCATGTTCTCTGACTTTTCTCAGACCAAACTAAGTCTGAGTCAGTGTGAGATGGTGGGGTCTTAATTGAACAGACTTAACAAAAAATGGAGGCTTATCAACCACCGTTAGATTCACTATGTGTCTGTGACAAACTTCCTTCCCCTCCTTCCCTAAAAACTGTTCTACTTATTGATCCGTGTCCGTGATCGTCTAAAGCTAAAGACTCACAGCAGTGCAACATTTTTTCTACAGGAAGCATGACATATCACTTGTTATTTCCTGTGAATTTATATTTAAAGTTGTGTTGCTGAACTTTTGTTTGTCATCAACATTATTTTCTAGAATGATCGATTAAATGGTGGAAAATCCCATTAATTTCAACAGTTTTTCTGCAACTGACCAATGTTAATTCAAATTCAACATGAGCAGGATTTGGGTTAAAGCTGAGATTCACTGAAGCTTTACAAAAGAGTTTCATGTATTTTAGAAGCTGATTTAACAAGGAAATAAAATCCTGACTTGTTTACATCCAGGTTTAATTTCTTGTTCACATGCATCAAACTAGAGAAAGGTTCACACATGACAATAAAAATAAAAAATCCAAACGTGTCCACAGTGCTCCCAGTGGTCAGAGACAACACAGAGGCTCCTTTAACTTGACATTTCAGTTTTTCTTCTTGAGTCTCTCCATGACATGGACACTGATGACAGCAGCCACCATGACGACCAGACCCACAGAGAAGACGACTGTCTTCACCAGGCAGAGAGAGACACCAGCAGAGAGACTCTCTGAACCTGCAACACAACAACCACCTTCATCAGACTGACACTGGTCAACAGGAAGTCATCAACCTCTTATTATTATTTTGAATTGTGTGATATTATCAACAGGATGTTTTCTCTGTCAGACTTACCAGAGGGTGGGGGACAAAGGCTCGGATCAATCATCACACTGTCATTGGTCCTGCTGACCTGGTTGCTATGGTTACAGATGATTTGGTCATTCAGCAGATAAACATGGAGAGTAGCACCAGAGGTTGTGACCTTTGACCTCTGACTGCAGGTGGTGGTGTTACAGGTAACAGTGGTGCTGATGCTGATCTGATGTGAGTCCAGTGATCTGCAGGTCACAGTGAGGTCACAGGAGTCTGAGCTGTTTGTCACAGAGTCGACTGTCAGCTTCACTGGAGACACTGGATCTGAGGGGAGAGTTTACAGGAAGAGTTTTAGAAACAGCAGCAGATTCTCTCTGGCAGCGTCTGAAGAGTTAACAAACCCACCTACAACTGTGACAGGATGCAGGTAGTTGTTGGTTTTTAACAGTTCCTGTCACTCGTGCAGCATAACCTCCACTGCCTGACTTTTGCAGATTCTTCAGTTTCACTGAGAACGTTTCCACAGACACCTCGACCCTCCTCTGTAAGTAATGATTAATAACTTAATGACATCACCCACTTTGTTTTATTCTGATGTGACATCACCAAGTTTGACAGATGTTGTGGATGTTGTTACTGAGTGTAAAACACACAGGTGCTGAGCAAACAGAGGAAGAATAATAAGAGGTTGATGACTTCCTGTTGACCAGTGTCAGTCTGATGAACTGTTCGCTGGTGGTGGTCACAGAGACCTGGCTACATGCAGGTATCCCAGACGAGGCCATTACTCTGGCAGGACGCACAGCGCACCGGGCTGACAGGAACCGTAACTCCGGTAAAAGCAGAGGCGAAGGAGTCTGCATCTACTCTAACAACAGATGGTGCACAAACGCCACAGTGACTGAAAGACACTGCTCACCGGCTGGAGTTTGTTACCCTGACATGCCGACCATTTTACCTGCCACGAGAGTTTACTGTTGTTTTTCTCTTGGCAGTCTATATTCCACCAAGCACAAATGCCAACGCATTCTGCTAAAAACTATTGGAGATCTTCAGTCTGCACACCCGGATGGGATTTTTATTGTGGCAGGGGACTTTAACCATGTAAACATGTGGCCCATCCTCCCCAATTTCTATCAGCACGTTACATGTCCAACTAGGGAGGGCAAAACACTGGACCATGTGTACAGCAATGTTAAAGGGGCATATAAAGTATCTGCCCTGCCCCACCTCGGCCAGTCTGACCACCTCTCTCTCCTGCTTACCCCGGCTTACAGACCTGTCATCAAAACATCTGTGCCTACAGTGAGAACCATACATTTCTGGCCTACTGATTCCATCCTACAACTGCAGGACTGCTTTGAGCTCACTGACTGGTCACTGTTCTCACAGCAGGACCTTGAAGGCTACACATCCACTGTACTGCATTACATATCATTCTGTATTGATAATGTTACTGTTGAGAAGCACACCAGGCATTATCAAAACAACAAAGTGTGGATGAACAGAGATGTCAAGCTGCTGCTGAGGGAGCGAGATACTGCCTTCCGCTCTGGCAACAGGGAGCTACAGTATACAATGTTGCCAGATCCAACTTAAAGAAGGGAATTAAAGAGGCAAAAGCAGCATACAGGAGGAAGATTGAGGGACACTTCAACGAGGGGGACCCCCGGCGTGTCTGGCAGGGCATCCAACAAATAACAAACTACAGGGGAACCAGGGATCATGACATCAGCACCAGCAGCAACCAGGCTGAGGAGCTCAACCGCTACTTCACACATTATGAGGTGAGCAGGAATGAGACTGACCCCACACCACCCCCACCCACAAACACCCCGACACTCTCTGTCAGCACAGAGGGATTCCAGGGAGAGTACTGAGAGACTGCGCTAACCAGCTGGCAGACGCTCTTACCCCCATCTTTAACCTCTCCCTCTCCACCTGCACTGTCCCAAAATGCCTGAAATCTGCCACCATAGTCCCGGTCCCCAAGAAAACAGCTTAAATGAGTATAGACCTGTGGTGCTCACTTCCACTGTGATGAAGTGTTTTGAAAGACTGTTATTAAAAAACATCAAGCCTATCTCCCCCCCAGCCTTGACCAGCACCAGTTTGCATACAGGGCTAACAGATCCACCGCAGATGCCATCAACACAGCCCTACAGAGACGACATCCATAAACTCATCACCTGGCGCTCCACCAACAACCTGGCCCTCAACTCCTCCAAAACCAAGGAAATGCTGATTGACTTCCGCAGGAAAAGAACAGACCCTGCCCCTGTCCACATCAGAGGAGATGTAGTGGAGAGGGTCAGTGACTTTAAGTTCCTCGGCACACACATTTCCTGTAACCTCACCTGGTCCACCAACACCACCGGCCTGGTGAAGAAAGGTCGACAGCGCCTGTACTTTGTAAGAGCAATGAGGAAAGCCAATCTGCCCCAGAAACTGCTCCTGTCATTTTACACCTGTGCCATACAAAGCATCATTACATACAACATCATAGTGTGGTACAACAGTTGCACTGCAGCTGACAGAAAAGCTCTGGGGCCTCATTTATCAAAGAGCGTGTAAAAGTCCTCTTAAATTTTCAGTACGACGGAAAGGCAAAATGTGCGTACGACCAAAAAATATACACTCTTTTCAGATCTATCAAACTCCGCGTACACACGGCTGCACGGTATTTCCCTTGATAGATCACACCGGACCTGAGAAAAGCGTGGATGAGAACACGCCTCATACCCAGCCCCCTAAACAGCCCCACGCAACCATATGTGGTCAATGCAAATCAGTTACGTGCATATTAAGTAGCCATGTGCACTCTGGAAACGTGTGGAATGACGTCAGTGGAAGACGGTGAAGACAACAGACGGACGGAGAGCGGAGAAAGAAGCGGAATTTCTCTGAAAGCGAGATACACGGTAACACGGCAATATCAGTCAGAAACATCATCTGGCATTGAAAGGCTACAATAAAAACAAAAAACTCCCAAATCTAAATGAAACAGAACAGAAAGAAGAAGAATCATATTTATTCTGCCCCTTATTTTAGATTATGTCATAATAATTTAAAGCAGGGTTTCCACTGCCAGTCAGTACTACTTTGCACCCCTTTCCACTAACCCCCAACTTCCGTTCACTGGAAGATTTGATTTTCATTTGTGCATAGCTATATATTAAGAAAAAACAAAAAAAAAAAACATTGAAGTCCACCAGTCTGTGACTTTTACTAAAATGATGTTGGGCAGCTAGCACCCATTTTTGTTAAATACAATAAATATTATTCACACAAAAAATATCGATCATGTTTTCTCATTTGCTTTGATTTGCTCCGACATTATTGGGCTTGCTGCTTGCTTGTGTGTGTCCAGTCTGGCTACGTAACACACGCACGTCGCAGAAATTATTTTCCAGACTGGACAGACTGGTTGTGGAAGAGTTGTAGCCTACATGCAGGGGAAAAATATCAATATGATATCAAAAGAAAACGAAATTCGTTTTATAAAGCCAGTATTTAGGAGCAAACTAGTGTAAATGCACAGGGGAAAAATCAGAGTCGCTGTGCTTTTCATGTAAAGTGCCGACGTCAACACGTGTGCGGTGGTGGTGGTGGTGGTGGTGGTGGTGGTGGTGAGGGGGGGTGGGGGGGGGGGTCATCATCACCACCACTTGCTACTTCAGTGTCCGCGCTCCTCTCTCCCTCTCATACTGCAGTTCTCTGACTCTGCAGCGGCGTCGCCAATTCCTCTTGTTCTTCAAAAAGCGTGTAAATGCCGGTACGCCATGGTCGGACTGGTCGTAAATTTTTGCTCTTACTCCCGACAAGTTTTGGTTTGATAGATCCCAAATTAGGCGGAGAAAAGTGCGTACGCACAAAATGGGGGAAAGAGCGTGTAAAAAAGCGTGTATCCACAATGATAAATGAGGCCCCTGGACAGAGTCAGGAAGTCAGCCCAGAAAATTACACACACACACAACTGCCGTCACTCCCCGACATACTACAGTATACCACACCAGATGCCAACAACGAGCACAGAACATAATCCAGGACAGTTTCCACCCAGGCCACTCCCTGTTCTCACTGCTGCCCTCCGGGAGGCGCTATAGGTCAACACGGTCCCACACCTCCAGACTGACAATGACAGCTGGATCAATGAACCACAATTATCAGCAAAGAACAAGAATAAAATCAACTGCTGGCGTCTGCAGAACCTGAGGCTGAACTGTGTGATATTTATGCACTTATACATTATGAATATCTCTGAATTTGGTTTTTACATCTTTGATTTTGATCTTTGATCTTTGGTTTTTTACATCAACAAGTTTTGTGTTTCTGTGTCATATGTCTTTGTGCATGTGCTGTATCAGTTGCTCTGCTTGTAACCTTTACAATTTTTAATTATTTGCTGAAAAATTCAATCAAATATGATTGTGATATATTATCCTCAGGTCACTCCAGTATTTCCCACAACATTAATAAAATATCAAAGTGGGTTAGCCTATAGCTTTAATGTTGCATGTACAAGTTTGCTATACTTATTTTTCTTTATTACTTATTATACTTATTTTTCTTTATCTTTTGATTATTGTTTTGTCATGTTAAGAAGAGTAGGAAGTCTGTTGAGCCACAGAAAAGACGATGATGACTTCCTCAAGATCACTGTGTGACATGTGTCATCAGGTGTTGGAAGGTGTCAAAATGGGACGTATTTCATTTCTATTTGCTGTTTTCCTGGTGTCTTCATGTCAAATACAAGGTAAATCTCTTTTAACTAATGCTACATGGGTTCTTCTTCTTCTTCTTCTTCTTCTTCTTCTTCTTCTTCTTCTTCTTCTTCTTCCATTCTGTTTGTTGTATCTTAGCAGTGAAACATTGTGTAAAGTCAGGAACTGAAAGTAAGTGAGCAAAAAGAGAAAGAAAGCAGAACTTCAAGTTCAAAAACAAAATAAAATAACCAAAATTTTAAGTTAAAAAATAAAGGATTGTGTGTAAATCAGTCAGATATTGAATTAGAAATGAATTTGCGCTGTAAATGTACAGGAAGAGGTGTGGACACATGTTTGTGGTTAGTCTGGTTTAGAGTGAGAAGAGAAACATTTACATTGTATACAGAAGCACTAGTCAGAAGGAACCTGAACAACTACAAGCTTAGCTTGTGTGTTTTGTTTTCACAGGGTCCAGAGCTCAGACTCCTGTGTTTGTGAAGACAGGAGAGGATTTACATCTGGAGGTCAAGAAGGCTGATGTACCTGAGGGATTTGTTCTTCAATGGAGATTCAATGGAAGTGTCAATGTAGTAACATTTTTACCTGCTGGGGGACCAACAGTCCACACTGATCTTTACAGAGGAAGGGTCGAGGTGTCTATGGGAAATTCCTCTGTGAAACTGAAGAATCTACAAAAGTCAGACAGTGGATTTTATACTGCACGAGTGATATCAACTATTAAAAACCAACAACTATCTCGATACAACGTCACAGTTGAAGGTGGGTTTGTTAACTCTTCAGACGCTGCCAGAGAGAATCTGCTGCTGTTTCTAAAACTCTTCCTGTAAACTCTCCCCTCAGATCCAGTGTCTCCAGTGAAGCTGACAGTCGACTCTGTGACAAACAGCTCAGACTCCTGTGACCTCACTGTGACCTGCAGATCACTGGACTCACATCAGATCAGCATCAGCACCACTGTTACCTGTGACAACACCACCTGCAGTCAGGAGGGAGGAGAGAGGTCAAAGGTCACAACCTCTGGAGCTACTCTCCATGTTTACCTGCTGAATGACACAATCATCTGTAACCATAGCAACCAGGTCAGCAGGACCAATAACAGTATGATGATTGATCAGTTTTGTCCCCGACACACTGGTAAGTCTGACAGAGAAAACATCCTGTTGATAATATTACACAGTAGAATAAATTTGAATTTATTTTCTAAATACTAAAAAGTAAAACCAAACTTCTTTCAAAGAGACAGTAAATGATGATAATGATTAATAACTTAATGACATCACCCACTTTGTTTTATTCTGATGTGACGTCACCAAGTTTGACAGATGTTGTGGATGTTGTTACTGAGTGTAAAACACACAGGTGCTGAGCAAACAGAGGAAGAATAATAAGAGGTTGATGACTTCCTGTTGACCAGTGTCAGTCTGATGAAGGTGGTTGTTGTGTTGCAGGTTCAGAGAGTCTCTCTGCTGGTGTCTCTCTCTGCCTGGTGAAGACAGTCGTCTTCTCTGTGGGTCTGGTCGTCATGGTGGCTGCTGTCATCAGTGTCCATGTCATGGAGAGACTCCAGAAGAAAAACTGAAATGTCAAGTTAAAGGAGCCTCTGTGTTGTCTCTGACCACTGGGACCACCGTCACCAACCTGCCAGAGACTATACGCTGAGGTTAGCAAAGGTCGAAAGTTCAAGACCAAACCCCCCAGAACCAACACAGAGAGCCGAGTTACACTGATACGAGATAATTACAGGACTGCAGTGCTGGACAATTGCATTGTATTTAGAAACAGATCATGCCGTCTGTGAAACTGCATAATTATTCCCCTTAGGGTTCAGTAAACACAGTGATGTATATACTATGTGTGAATAAACAATATAATCATATAACCGATAAGTCGACTGTCAGTTTCACTGGAGACACTGGATCTGAGGGGAGAGTTTACAGGAAAATTCAGGTGAATTCATGCAAAACCGCTGATGTGCGTTCCCGTCGGGAGCAATTTTTCAACAAGCAGTTTCTACATTTGCTCCAAAAACAACTCAGTCTCATAATGTTCTGTTATTATCTCATAGCGTGGTGAATGTGCAGGTCACAACTTGTCCACCAGAGCGTTTTAGAGTTGTTGGATTGTGTATTTGATGAGTTTGATGAGGGAAACCAAGAAATCCCATCAGCTTCCGTAGCGTAGCTCTAAGCAGCTCACAGCTCTACTCCGCCTTTCTAAAAATAGCTTGCACCGACAATTAAAGGTAACAAACCTACTGCTATGACTATAGGGATTATATTTGCCAAAAATTTGCCAAAATGTTGAACTACTCCCAAGGAGTAGATGGACTCTGCTAGCGCTCCTTCTTATCTTAGCCGAACCCTTTTTAGGAGCCTTCTTAGCTCCTTAAGAACGATTGAATCTGGGTAAGGCGGCCATTGTTTGTATGTAATCACCAGTTATCTGCACTTATGCAGTATAACTCCACAGTCTGACATTTGTAGATTCTTCAATTTCACGGACACCCTTGGATCATAATGAGTTGAAATGTGAATAATGTGTCTCTATCATTGAACTTCCACACTAAAGGCTGATCCATCCAAAACACACGGATCAGATCAGCCTAATCCAACTCCAGAAGTAAATCGTCCCCCCTCAACACAGTCACATGAGTCAAACCTCTGGACCCTGTGAAAACAACACAGCATAATGCAGTCTTAATGATCATTAAAGTTGATTATAAACAGTATATAGTCCATGAAAGAGGAGCCACTGGTTTGAACCTCATGTTGTCAACATTCATTCCAATTTGTATTGTTATTCGACAGAGACAAATCATTTTAGATGATCTCATCACAGATATTTGTCTCTGAAAGTCACAATTTATCAGAAGTGTTGTTGGTGACAATAGACTTCATGTTCTCTGGCCTCTCTCAGACCAAACTGAACCAGTGGGAGGTGGTGGGTTCTGCACAAATGCAAACTTCCTGTCAAAACCAGATGTAGATTCACAATGTTCCCACGGCAAAGTAAACCCCTCTACTCAAACTTTCCCTTTCAGTTCTGTTGTATTGATCTTCATCAGTGTCAGTAGGTGCGTTTCCATCAGCTGTTTAGATGCATCGAGATGTATCGCATTGGAAAATGATGATGGAAACGCCGTGATTCGAATTAAAATCCCCTGATTCGCACAAACTGAAATACGCTCGCTATGGCCGGGTTTTGGTTGATGATTCGAATTAAAGCAGATAACAGCGGCACGGCCGTTTCGGCTAATGCTGCGTTCAAGGCAGGCTTTTGAAACCGTAAGTTACAGCTTCAAGTCACAACTACGACTTGGTAGCGTTCCAGGTAACCCGTAGCTCGTGTTTTTACCGTCCTGTTGTCTGTGAAAGTTCCCTATAACGGCCACTCGTTACTTCCGACCCGTGAACTCGTACCAGATCGAACTGGTATGACTTCACAGGAAGGAAAAACACAAAGTACGAGTTTCCGTGAACGCACCATGAGTTAGCAGCCCCCGCCCTTGTCAGGCATCAATTGGTCCTCGTGCTACGTCACCACATTCACGCGCATCCCTTGGCTGCACACACAGCCCTTCATGCCGTTCTCTCCCCTCATTGGATAACACTTGTATCCCACAAGGAAAATTTTCTCCTCGGGTTACAGCAGAGCAGAGTGACGGAGAGACTCGTGTTTAGGCTGAAATACTTGGGGGGGGGGGGGGCGGTGCAAAGTCCGTAGATGGAAACACACACGATTCGAATTTCTTTTAATGCGCATTTCCCAGTAATTCGAATCACTTTGGATGGAAACATGGCTAGTGATCTAGTGATCGTCTGTGCAGTGCAACACATGAAAACACAGCCCAGGTTAGGAGCTCTGTCTTCATGCATCACATATACCGACCACTTCTTTCTACATGTGACAACAACGAAACACATGTTTCACATGAGGAGAGAGGTCAAAGGTCACAACCTCTGGTGCTACTCTCCATGTTTACCTGCTAAATGACACAATCATCTGTGACCATAGCAACCAGGTCAGCAGGACCAATGACAGTATGATGATTGATCCCTTTTGTCCCTGACGCACTGGTACGTTGTTGAAAACTTAACTCAACTTTTATGTTTGAGCAGCTGTTACAGGAAGAGTTTTAGAAACAGCAGCAGATTCTCTCTGTCAGCGTCTGAAGTCAGTGAGATAATGGCCATTAAAGGGACATTGTGTAGCTTCTCTATTCACGAAAATTGATTATTTTGTACAAAAGTATGTTTCATTTATCATTTATTACCCCTATAAACCAACTGAAGGGTTCTGGTAAGCTTTGAATTTGACATTCATATTCATTCATACACAGAGCGATCAATTTTTTTTCTAACCTGAGCTGTGTTTTCATGTTTCTTGTTGAATTAAAGATGTTAAAAACTTCTGTGAGCCCTAAACCACAGACAATCACTGACACTAATGAAGATCAACACAACAAAACTTAAAGAAGAAGTTTGAATAGAGGAGTTTACTTGCCGATGGAACATTGTGAATCTACATGTGGTTTTGACAGGAAGTTTGTGTTTCAGTCTGTTTGAGCAGAACCCATGCACCCCCTCACACTGGTTCAGTTTGGTCTGAGAGAAGCCAGAGAACATGAAGTCTGTGTTTGTGATACTGGGACTGCTGGTCTGCATAAAGGCTGCAGGTAAGACAAAAAAAGCTCTGAAAACTCAAAAATTCCAGGTAAGTGGCTGTGATAAGTTTTTGATATTTGGAGTCTGAACTAAAATTCTTATGTTTTGATAAGGTAAGATAAGATAAGATGAGATAAGATTACACTTTATTATCAGATCACTCTGAAATTTGTCTTGCGTCCCATGACATCCAAAATAAAATATACAATATGAATAAAACAACATAATATTAGGCCAACAAATTATCTTTTGTTGAGATAACTTATTAAGTAGATCAAATAACTTTAATTTTTGAGTTTAAAACACTTAAAATTCTAAACAATAGGGGCGGTGTTTAGCTCAGTCTGTAGAGAACCCGCCTCATGTGTTGTGTCTCTGCCTCCCATTTCCTGTCTCTCCCAACTATCCTGTCAATTAAAGGTGAAAAAGCCCCAAAAAATATATACTGTATATAAAAAAATTTCTAAACAATAATAGGCTAGTTTTGCCAACTCAGTTTTTTGTTCAGATACAGTACCTTTCAAATGTAGTGCTGGGCCATTAACAGTGTTAACGTGCCTCGTTAACGTGAGACTCTCATCGCGCGATAAGAAAACTTGGGTCCACATTCGGCGCACGACGATCCACTGGCACTGACGCACCTATTTATGTGAGAGATAAGGTGCGCACTCCTCTATGTTATTTTGATTTCACCCCACTCTTTTTTTTTTTAAGTGTTTAAATGTTTTTTGGGGGTTTTTATTGCCTTTAAACCAACACTAAGGAACTTTTCAACCTTCATATAATATTTTCATAACATTTGTGATGGTACATCGACTTACAACAGGTTGAATGACACCTCTGTCATGGCCTGAGGGGGTCTGTATCATTATGGTCTGTATCGCCTTCACTGGCACTAAGCAGCTTTGAGGAGTAGGAACCCGACTCTCACTTAAGTTTCACTTTCACTTTCGCGAGTCACGACGAGGAGGGAGCAGCAATGCGGCACCTTTCTGTAGGATTGTGTATGTGTGTTTACTGAGAAATGATCCGCTGGAAACAGAAACTGAGTTTGGACGTCTTCTGTTCATTTCCATGCACCGGGAGATCAGGATGTTTACGGCGCTACACGCTGGTGCTCATGGGAAATGGAGTCTTCTTTCAGGCAAAACACTACCGCTTTGGGCCACTGGCGCCGCCAAACTCAACCAATGTTGAAAGTTCTTTAGTACTGCTTTAATTGATAGCACAGTCGAGAGAAAGACAGGAAATGTCAATTGGGGTGGCAGAGAGGGTGGATGACATGCAGGAAAGGGCTGCCCGATGCAGGATTCAAACCGGGGCCGCCTGCAGTGAGGACTGGAGCCTCACCATGGGGCGGCAGCTCTACCAAGTGAGCTAAACACCGGCCCGATTTCACCCCACTCTGTACGTCGTAGACCTACGCTTGTGTAAACAGGGCGTGAAGTGAAGACGTACTGCACAATGAGGGAAAACACTTGTCTCTGTTAAATAACAATGTGGAATATGCTGATAACATAAAATACAATCAGTGGCTCCTCTTTCATGGACTGTCCTGTTTTTAATGATCATTGAGACTGAATTATCCTCTGTTCTTTTCACAGGGTCCCTGGTTGTGTTTGTGCGGACAGGGGAAGATTTACTTCTGGAGTTAAATGAGGATGATCTAGCCCATTGGCGATATCAGTACAGGTCATCTGTGAAGTGGGAGTTCAATTATAGATACACATTATTCACATTTTCAACATCAACATTCTCTGGTCAATACAGCGAAAGGGTCGAGGTGTCTGTGAAACTGAAGAATCTACAAATCTCAGACAGTGGAGTTTATACTGCACTGGTGGAGAGAACCTATCATGACGACCAAACAATAGCTGTCTACGACGTCACAGTTAAAGGTGGGTTTGTTAAAAACACTACAGACACTGACAGAGAATCTGCTGCTGTTTCTAAAACAAAATCTACTCACTGTGATCGAAAGATGTTGTGTTGTTTATTGTGCTGACTGCATCGTCTCATCGCTTTTGGGAGACTGGTCCGCATATTGAGGATTCTGAATGGACAAACCATTATGAAGATTATGGAGAATATTATGATACATTTTCACCTGGTAAAGGAACATTGTCTGTGGAAATTGAAGTGAAGTTTATACTGTACAAGTGCTGGAGATGATGAAGAATAACAACTAGTCAAATAAATCATTTTTAACACTTATGCTGCTGTTTCTAAAACTCTTCCTGTAAACTCTCCCCTCAGATCCAGTGTCTCCAGTGAAGCTGACAGTCGACTCTGAGACAAACAGCGGATACTCCTGTGACCTCACTGTGATCTGCAGATCACTGGACTCACATCAGATCAGCATCAGGACCACTGTTACCTGTGACAACACCACCTGCAGGCGGAAGGGAAGAGAGAAGTTTAAGTTCAGTAGTGGTACTTTCCATGTTTACCTGCAGGAGGACATGATCATCTGTAACTATAGCAACCAGGTCAGCAGGACCAATGATACGATGAATATGAGGGATTTCTGCCCCGAAAAGCCTGTTGGTAAGAGTCACAGATTGTTAATGATTCCTTCTCTCAATAGAAATAGATAGAAAATAGAAAGTCTGTGTGATGTGTAAAGTATGATCTAGTGGATCCAGTGACTTTAGAAACATTTATGGTCTAACAGTCCTGAGGACTCTCAGACATGTACTCATGTATTTATACTGCTTACAGAGGTATTTGTGACATGAAAACACTTGAATTGTGTAGATATTTCTGAGTAAGTTTTTGTTTTTTATCTTTACAGTTCTTCATGCAGCCGCCATAATTGCATCTTCAGCTTCAGCTGCTGTCATTCTGGGTTTGATCCTTTGCAGCGTCCTTTACATGAAGAGTAAGTTAGAGATTGATGCAGTCAAAGTCTGTTTTTTAAACAAATGCATCAGTGCAGCAGACAGCACTATATGTCTTCATACCCTAAACCTACTGTAACTACTGCACAGCATCACAATGAGTAGAGTTCAGCTAGATTTTTACTACTCAGATCTGCTGTTCTAGAGTTATTAGCATCATGTTTCCTCTAAATTCATTCAGGTTCAGTTGTGAACGTGAACAGCTTGACTCAGGTTTTTCATATTTGTCTCCAAAAACAGCAAACATAACTTTGACTGTAAAACAGGATGAGCTGTGTAATTTTGATTTTATCTAACCATGCATGTGACAAACCCTGTAGAAGGATTTTTTGTGTAAACGTGAATTGGGCGGGGGGGGGGGGTAGAAAAATAATTCTGACTTTGACTTCTGAGAAAAATGTAAATTTTGATGAAATCAACACATACTGACTATTTTATGACTGACCTACAGATAGAAAAAGGGAGAGTGGAAATACACTGACTCTTCAGGTAAGCATCTGCAATGTGTGTTGGGCTGATTCACACTGCCCTGACATCATCTACTTAAATGATGTGTGTGTTTGGTAAAAATTCATTTAAAATCCTCATGTGATTTCTTTCTAGGAGCTGGCTGCAGCCCAAACCCAGAGTGCCAGAGAAGACAATATTACAACCAACTTTGGTGTCGTTTCACACTGGACCAGATGAATCCACCAGGACCAAAGTCACCAACCTGCCAGAGACTGCGTATGCCAGTGGTCACCAACCTTTTTAAGCCCAAGATCCCTTACCTCAGCCCTGGTGACAGGCAAGATCTACCTATTGAAGCGTTGAGAGAAAACAACCTAATAATAATAATTATTATTATTATAGCTGCTGCGCAGCGATAGGTCGGGTCCGGGCTATCTTTTAGCAAATTTAAATCTGTAACTCATGAAGTTGTGGGTTCAATTCCTTCCTTGGACATGTTTCTTGTATGCCATTCCGCATGTCTTTGTCAATTTATTCTGCTAATTCAGCATGGTTCAGCAATGGCTTTCAGCATTCACACGCATTTTCTGTTAGAAAATGGGGGTCTAGAGGTCCTAAGTTTTGAAACATTAAATAATACTTTTAAAATTAAATGGCTTACAAAATTAATTAATGAAGAAGATAATATTTGGAATGCTTTCCCTAAATTCATTTTTAACTCAATTGGAGGACTTCATTTTCTGCTAAAATGTGATTATAACCCTGATAAATTACCTGTGAAATTAGCAAACTTTCACAAGCAAGCTCTGTTGGCTTGGAAAATGTTGTACAAACACAATTTTTCACCTACGAACTATTACATTTGGAATAACAGGAGTATTCAGTATAAAAAAAGATCTTTATATAACGAAAACTGGTTCAATAAGGGTATTATTTTAGTATCACAACTCATGAAAATGGATGGTCAATTGTTACTTTATGAGGAATTTATTTCAAAATTTGACTTAGTAGTTACTCAAAAAGAATACTTTATAATTTGTAATGCTATCCCAAGAAATATATTACAACTTCTTTGTGGCTCTGTAACTGATCGTTATATACCTGCTCCTAAAAAAAATATTTTTCTTGGAAATGTTGATATTACCACCAACAAATGCACAAATAAATACATTAGAAATCTTTTAATAAATGGTAACGTCCCTGCTGTTAATATGTTTTGGAAACGTCTTTATAGGGATGTAGATTGCAAAAAAATGTGGTTGATAGGTAATACATTTTTCATAAATAATAAAATCAAGGAGGTATCCTTTAAAATTATACATAAAATTTACCCAGCCAAAAAAACATTGGAACGTTTCAAACTTGATATTGTATACTCCTTGGATGTACAAAATTTTCTGGAAAGGAAAGCTGGTCATTCAATCAACCTGCAGGAGAAGGACATTTTTCTTTATTTTGATGGTTATCAAATGGACAGTGATTTAATATTTTTTGTACAGCTTGTTTTATTTTTAGGAAAATTTCATATACACAAAAAAAAATGGTCGGAAAACCGAACTTTGCACTTTTTCTAAAGGAACTATTTCAATATGGCACCGACATCAAGGGACTGAAGTTACAAAAAGCAGCGAAAACCAATCTTATTTTGGACAAGTATTTATCTCTATGATAATATAATTTCTTTTTTGCAATTGATACACATATTATCTTTCTTCTTTTTTCTTTTTTTCTTACCTGGCACAACAGTATTGTTATGTACAGTTCTGTGAATAAAGTCTAAAAAAAAAAAATAAAAATAAAAAAATTCCGTTAGAAAATGCTATTTCTCATTATATAAATTATACATCAAATCATGAGCAGGATTTGGGTTAAAGCTGAGAATCACTGAAGCTTTACAAAAGAGTTTCAGAAGCTGATTTAACAAGGAAATAAAATCCTGACTTTAATTTCTTGTTCACATGCATCAAACTAGAGAAAATAAAAATAAAAATCCCAAACGTGTCCACAGTGCTCCCAGTGGTCAGAGACAACACAGAGGCTCCTTTAACTTGACATTTCAGTTTTTCTTCTGGAGTCTCTCCATGACATGGACACTGATGACAGCAGCCACCATGACGACCAGACCCACAGAGAAGACGACTGTCTTCACCAGGCAGAGAGAGACACCAGCAGAGAGACTCTCTGAACCTGCAACACAACAACCACCTTCATCAGACTGACACTGGTCAACAGGAAGTCATCAACCTCTTATTATTCTTGACCTCCAGATGTAAATCCTCTCCTGTCTTCACAAACACAGGAGTCTGAACTCTGGACCCTGTGAAACCAAAACACAGATACAATAAAAATCACAGAGAGTGGATTTTTAGTTAATACTGAATTCTACTGTGTTTCTACTTGTCATTTCTGACCCTTAGATCATTACGTATTTCAATATTATGAAGCATCTGTGTTTCATCATGATTCACAGGAATAATAGTAATATAAGTTGTGGAAACATATTTAACTCTTCTCTTAGTGCCACCTGCTGGAGAATGAAGCAAATTACAACACCGTCAGTGACAAAGATTTTCTTAAATCTTTTATTGTGTTTTTTGTTTGTTTGTTTGTTTACTTGAAATTTTGCTTTCTGTCTGTTTTTGCTCACTTACTTTACCACAGTGTTTCAGTGCTGAGGTTCAGCAAACAGAATTTAACATGAAGAAGAACCCAGATATGAAATATTTGTTAAAAGATATTCTTTTACCTTGACATGGAGACACCAGGAAAACAGCAAATAAAAATGAAATATGTCCCATTCTGATACCTTTAGGGAAAAACTTTAAGACGTCCTGAACACGACAAATGTCACACAGTGATCTACTTCTTTTCTGTGGCTCACCAGACTTCCTATTGCTCTAACACAGCATAGGCACATGCTTATTGACTTTAAAGCTTAAAATTCAACACAACACACCTGGTCTCGAGTCCCTTTAATAGATAAGATCAAAACCATACGAAAGTATCCAAAGAAAGAAAAACTTTCCCCCATGAAAGTTTCATATAATGACATTATTTATATTAAGAATCAACAAACTGTTATTCAACATTACAGTATAGAATGATATATTTGCTTTCAGCTGGTTTATGTGTATTTTACAAAGGATTAATATGAATCTATCTAATGATCTATTAAGATCTTATTGCATTCTTCTTGGAGAAAATGTTTGAATGAATGGTGACTTTATTTAATCAAAGTAAAATATGTATGATGATGATGTGTGAGGAATTAATCTGAAATAGTTGTCACATGTAGAGCATTTGAAGAAGAATCTACAAAAAAGATTTTACAAATTAATATTTGATACAGTGGCAACAATTTAATCAACAGATTAGTAAAAACAGGTGGTTTAACACTTCAGAGAGAATCTGCTGCTGTTTCTAAAACAAAATCTACTATGATCATCACTGTGTTTGAATGATGTTGTGTTGTTTATTGTCCCAACAGAAGTGGATCACTTTTGGGACAATATTGAGGATCATCAATGGACGAACTATTCCATATATTATGAAGAATATTATGACCTATTTTCACCTGGTAAAGAACCAACAGTCTCTGATCTTTACAGAGGGAGGGGGAGGTGTCATGGAAAATTTCTCTGTGAAACTAAAGAATATACCAAAGTCAGACAGTGGAGTTTATACTGCACTAGTGACAACAATTGATAATCCAGTACTATCTAGATACCTCATCACAGTTGAAGGTCTCTTCAGACACTGACCTGCTGCTGTTTCTAAAACTCTTCCTGTAAACTCTCCCCTCAGATCCAGTGTCTCCAGTGAAGCTGACAGTCGACTCTGTGACAAACAGCTCAGACTCCTGTGACCTCACTGTGACCTGCAGATCACTGGACTCACATCAGATCAGCATCACGCAGGGCCGGTTTTAGCTATGGGCAATATGGGCGACCGCCCAGGGCGCAATCTTTGTGAGGGCGCACGAGCGCTCTCCAAAAAAAAAAGAGGGGGAAAAAAAGACAAAACAAAACTCGCCGTCAAGTTAGTGGAGCGGTCGCTGGGGCGCCCCTATGTCACGTCAACTTGCTGCTGAGAGTCATAGGCCTACTAGCTACAGGTTGTGTGTGTGTCAGGAGAGGCGGGGGGGATCAACTTGCGACTGCTGAGGTCTCACGTCGGATGCTCCGCCGGCCCAGAGCGCTCTCATGCTGGGAAAGAAAGGAGGGTTAAGCGCTAAACTCCTCGTCCTAAAGTTGGCTTCATGTTGGTAATGTTGCTATGGGATGCCCAGCAATATTCCTCTTCTTCCTCTTCAATGTCCGGTCTCTGGTCAACAACATGAATGAACTGCGACAGGATCATGTGTTAAAAAGGATCCTGGACTGTCATGATGTTTCTAATGAGCAACGTCACGCTGTTTCCAAAACCACACCGACTTCAGCAGAGATGTGAGTTTAAGCACATTTTTTAGTACAGTGGTTCCTGTCATTACTTTATATTCAAAATATCAAGTTGCTGGCCCTACACTCACAAACAAAAACTATTTTAAATTGTGTATTCTTTAGAGGTTCAGAGGCTGTAGTCAAGCTGCTCAGTTTTAATATAGCCTAAGCATATAATTTTATGTGATTGGCTATTTTAAAAAATAATTTAAATATGGCTTGATGATCAATAACAAATTAAACTGTGGTTGACAACACATTTATTGATGATTTAATTTAATGGAACCACGGTAGCCTATAAGATCATGTGTAAGATCAAATTCAGTGTTAAAGGCGCTCAGGCAGGTGATTTTGAAATACGCTAAAAGTAATCTAGAAAGTACTATTAGTATTACTTAACTTGAATAATAGAAATGCATTACAGATTACAGATTTTGGGACATGTAATCAGTAATCTGTAGGGGAATACATTTTAAAAGAACCCCGCCCCAACACTGATTATAATATATTTGTGTGTTTGTTCGTTGGTGGGGTTTTTTTTTGGGGGGGGGGGCACCAAGGGATGGTTTCGCCCAGGGCATAAAACTAGCCAGGACCGCCTCTGAATAAAGTCACAATTTATCAGAAGTGTTGTTGGTGACAATAGCTTTTTTATTCGTCTTACCTTCAGCCTTTATGCAGACCAGCAGTCCCAGTATCACAGAGACAGACTTCATGTGGTGGTGGGTTCTGCACAAATGCAAACTTCCTGTCAAAACCAGATGTAGATTCACATTGCCCCCACGGCAAAGTAAACCCCTCTACTCAAACTTTCCCTTTCAGTTCTGTTGTATTGATCTTCATCAGTGTCAGTAAGTGCGTTTCCATCAGCTTTTTAGATGCATCGAGATGTATCGCATCGGAAAATGATGATGGAAACGCCGTGATTCGAATTAAAATCCCCTGATTCGCACAAACTGAAATACGCTCGCTATGGCCGGGTTTTGGTTGATGATTCGAATTAAGTGTGACGTAGCCACTTTGACCCCATCTGCTCCCGTGTTTGCAGTTCACTCACAAGACACAGAGGCGCAGTTTGTGAACAGGCAAGGCAGGCAACTGCTTGGGGCCCCGAGCCATTAGGGGGCCCCCGAGGGTCGGGGCTCGAGGGCAGTTTTATCGACAGAAATATCTCAAAATGCGCTACCCGCAGTGACCGCACCCCCCTCCCCGTATCGTCGTATAGCGTCGATTTGCAATTACATCTCAGTGGGAAACCCCCCTAACGGGGCCCCATGTCATTCTCCGGACCTGATCCCAGCTAACGTCAACCTGTATGATGCACCTTATCACTGGGAGTTTCTAATGAAGCCGAGGGAAAAAGAAGAGTCCAACTGGGAGCAAGACGAGAAGAAAAAAGAGGCGGAAGTAAAAAAAAGAATGCAAGACAGTGGTGGTAAGTGGAGCAGAGTGTAACGTGAACAGTAAATAACTGTTGAACAAATGCTAATAGTCTAACTGGGAGACACTTGAATAGCAGCTAATGTTAGCTTCAGACCAGTGGTGACCAGGCCAAAGATATTCAATAAATGGAAAGATACTTCATGAGCGGCTGCTCCAATGATATGAAATGGTTTCACTTCCTGTCTCTCTAAGTGGGCGTGGCCAACCGTCACCACCTCGTCTGTGAACGTGTGTGTGGATTTATACAATTTGTAGGTAGATGAAAGTGAGATATTTATATTTTCTTATGATAACATTAAATATTTACACTACTAACAGTAATATTTAGCATGCCAAAAATAATTTAAATCATTTTCACGGGAGTTCGCGGCCGTTTGTTTGACGTTGCCTAGGAGATCGGTGCCAAATCTCGCGAGAGTGTGTCGTAGAGACAGAGACAGGTCTGGAACAAAGTGGATTTTCTCCGGATCTCTCCGTCTGAAAATTACCATTTTGGTGTCAAACTGTTCAGAAGAGATGTGGCTTGTGAAAAATGAGTCCAAAATTTGCTTCAGTGACCGTGGGGAGAAAGGCCCGACCATAATCGGTGTTCACATTAAATTGTCCCATAGGAATCAATACACTCCAAACTGCCTCTGGTCTCTCTAAAGGGGCGTGGCCGTGCAGAAGCCCACGTGACATGCATACAGGAAGCTGACTCGTCATGAAAGGTCTTGGTTTATAAACCGTCTTTGACCAGGCTACTTCACGTTTACAGTCAGTTGACTGACTGAGGGACTCGGTGCGTGCGGTTCTGGTGCTCCACTCGGTTACGGTCGTTAAGTGACAAAAAAAAAAAAAAAAAAAAAGCAAGTTAACTTAACGTGGTCTCCTTGGCAGCAAGTAACAACACTATTAACTTGCTAGGTAGCAGGGTGACATAGTAAAGTTATGTTACAGTATTGAAGTGAGTAGCCTATTATTATAATAGGCTACTAATATGAAAGTGTAAAAGTTAACAAGCTATTGGTGCTATGAAAGCTATGCCCAAGGAAAACATTTAAAAATCACTCTCTTATCTCTCCTCAGGATTATTATTTGATTTTCTGACAGCAGCAAAACAAAGGGACAAAGTGCCCCCTCCCAGTGCTGACAGTGAAAACTGTAAGTTTAGGCCTATATTGTCATAAAGAATCTTTAGAGGGCATGGTATATTATCAATTAAAGTAAAACTGTCTTTTGTTTTTTTGTCATATAGCCTATCAGTTGAACGTCCACCTCCAGTGAGACAGCAACACCTGCCCATCATGAAGACAACATGTCACCAGCTTACACCATAACTGGACATTTTGAATAAAAAAAGTTTAAATTTCATACATTTTTTGTTGGTGTTCGATTATTTATAAAATGACGGTGATAAACACTGGTTGGAGGGCCCCCTGGGGATTTTTGCTTAGGGCCCCAGCAGACTCTAAAATCGCCTCTGACAAGACAACATCACTACATGTAATTAATTGTGGCGCACCGCCACGGCAAAATAAAAGCCCCCACACACCTTCATAATGATGTTACTGCACTTCTTCATAATTCCTCCTCAGTAAAAACGAAACAACCAGCGCATCCAGCGTTCATCATTAAAGCAGAAGTAAGCGATCCGGTGGTTTTGGCTAATGCTGCGTTCCAGGCAGGCTTTTGAAACCGTAAATTACAGCTTCAAGTCACGACTTTGTAGCGTTTCAGGCAACCCACTCGTGTTTTTCCGACCTGTTTTACCTGTGAAAGTCACTATAACGGCCACTCGTAACTTCTGACCCGTGAACTTGTACCAGATCGAACTGGTACGACTTCACAGGTCGGAAAAACACGAGTTATGGGCTGTCTTGAACGCACCATAACGTCTTGTCAGCCGATGGGGTTAGCAGCCCCCGCCCTCGTCATGGATCTATTGGTCCTCGTCCCTACGTCACCACATTCAGGCGCATCCCTTGGCTGCACACACAGAGAGGACTGCCCCTTTATGCCGTTCTCTCTCCTCATTGGATAAAACTTGTAGGATACGAGGAAAGTTTTCTCCTGGGCTCAGAGCAGAGCAGAGGGACTGACAGACCCGTGTTTCGGTCCAAACACTCTATGTAAGTGATTGCTGTGGGAAGATACAACTATTTAAGACTTATATTAACACAAAAATATCACTTACTTCTGCTTTAATAAAGTCTGTGGCGGCCGCGACTCTCTCTCTCTCTCTCTCTCTCTCTCACACACACACACACGGACAGGTCGCGTTATGAAGGTAATAAACATATGCGCTAAATCGCGCTAATGTGTTCAAATCAGGCCGTCAGTCCGTCCGGGGTGCAAAGTCCGTAGATGGAAACACACACGATTCGAATTTCTTTTAATGCGCATTTCCCAGTAATTCGAATCACTTTGGATGGAAACATGGCTAGTGATCTAGTGATCGTCTGTGCAGTGCAACACATGAAAACACAGCCCAGGTTAGGAGCTCTGTCTTCATGCGTCACATATACCGACCACTTCTTTCTACATGTGACAACGACGAAACACATGTTTCACATGAGGAGGTCAAAGGTCACAACCTCTGGTGCTACTCTCCATGTTTACCTGCTGAATGACACAATCATCTGTGACCATAGCAACCAGGTCAGCAGGACCAATGACAGTATGATGATTGATCCCTTTTGTCCCTGACGCACTGGTACGTTGTTGAAAACTTAACTCAACTTTTATGTTTGAGCAGCTGTTACAGGAAGAGTTTTAGAAACAGCAGCAGATTCTCTCTGTCAGCGTCTGAAGTCAGTGAGATGATGGCCATTAAAGGGACATTGTGTAGCTTCTCTATTCACGAAAATTGATTATTTTGTACAAAAGTATGTTTCATTTATCATTTATTACCCCTATAAACCAACTGAAGGGTTCTGGTAAGCTTTGAATTTGACATTCATATTCATTCATACACAGAGCGATCAATTTTTTTTCTAACCTGAGCTGTGTTTTCATGTTTCTTGTTGAATTAAAGCTGTGCACTGCTGTGAGCCTTTAACCACAGACAATCACTGACACTGGTTAAGATCAACACAACAAAACTTAAAGGGGACATATTATGCTCATTTCTGCTTCTTGACATGGTACCTTGATGTCTAAAACTAATGTTAGTAACATGCTTTGGACAGAAAAACCAAAAGATTGCGCACAGCTGGGTTCTCTACACACCAGTTTCACAGCCCTGCTCTACACGGTCGGTTTAGAATCTTCGCTCTGGTAGCTGAGGTAACCGTGGTAACCATGGGAGCGAGGGCTTGAATGTTCACATCACCCGGCTTGTGATGTAATAAGCCGGGTGAAATTAAAACGGCTCGTTAAGAGACACATTTTCTGACTATGGCAGTTTACAAAATGTTGACGAATGAAGATGAATTTTGCATAATATGTCCCCTTTAAAGAAGAAGTTTGAATAGAGGAGTTTACTTGCCGATGGAACATTGTGAATCTACATGTGGTTTTGACAGGAAGTTAGCATTTGTGTTTCAGTCTGTTTGAGCAGAACCCACGACCCCCTCACACTGGTTCAGTTTGGTCTGAGAGAAGCCAGAGAACATGAAGTCTGTGTTTGTGATACTGGGACTGCTGGTCTGCATAAAGGCTGCAGGTAAGACAAAAAAAAGCTCTGAAAACTCAAAAATTCCAGGTAAGTGGCTGTGATAGGTTTTTGATATTTGGAGTCTGAACTAAAATTCTTATGTTTTGATAAGATAAGATAAGATAAGATAAGATTACACTTTATTGTCAGATCACTCTGAAATTTGTCTTGCGTCCCATGACGTCCAAAATAAAATATACAATATGAATAAAACAACATAATATTAGGCCTACAAATTATCTTTTGTTGAGATAACTTATCAAGTAGATGAAATAACTTTCATTTTTGAGTTTAAAACACTTAAAATTCTAAACAATAGGGGCGATGTTTAGCTCAGTCTGTAGAGCACCCGCCTCATGTGTTGTGTCTCTGCCTCCCATTTCCTGTCTCTCTCAACTATCCTGTCAATTAAAGGTGAAAAAGCCCCCAAAAATATATACTGTATATAAAAAAATTTCTAAACAATAATAGGCTAGTTTTACCAACTCAGTTTTATGTTCAGATACAGTACCTTTCAAATGTAGTGCTGGGCCATTAACAGTGTTAACGTGCCTCGTTAACGCGAGACTCTCATCGCGCGATAAGAAAACTTGGGTCCACATTCGGCCCACGACGATCCACTGGCACTGACGCACCTATTTATGTGAGAGATAAGGTGGCACTCCTCTATGTGGTTTCGATTTCACCCCACTCTTTTTTTTTAAGTGTTTAAATGTTTTTTGGGCTTTTTATTGCCTTTAAACCAACACTTAGGAACTTTTCAACCTTCATATAATATTTTCATAACTTTTGTGATGGTACATGGACTTACAACAGGTTGAATGACACCTCTGTCATGGCCTGAGGGGGTCTGTATCATTATGGTCTGTATCGCCTTCACTGGCACTAAGCAGCTTTGAGGAGCATGGTGGGAAACCGTCTCTCACTTAAGTTTCACTTTCACTTTCGCGAGTCACGACGAGGAGGGAGCAGCAATGCAGCACCTTTCCATCGGATTGTGTATGTGTGTTTACTGAGAAATGATCCGCTGGTAACAGAAACTTAGTTTGGACATCTTCTGTTCATTTCCATGCACCAGGAGATCAGGGGCCTCATTTATCATTGTGGATACACGCTTTTTTACACGCTCTTTCCCCCATTTTGTGCGTACGCACTTTTCTCCGCCTAATTTGGGATCTATCAAACCAAAACTTGTCGGGAGTAAGAGCAAAAATTTACGACCAGTCCGACCATGGCGTACCGGCACTTACACGCTTTTTGAAGAACAAGAGGAATTGGCGACGCCGCTGCAGAGTCAGAGAACTGCAGTATGAGAGGGAGAGAGGAGCGCGGACACTGAAGTAGCAAGTGGTGGTGATGATGACCCCCCCCCCCACCCCCCCTCACCACCACCACCACCACCACCACCACCACCACCACCACCACCGCACACGTGTTGACGTCGGCACTTTACATGAAAAGCACAGCGACTCTGATTTTTCCCCTGTGCATTTACACTAGTTTGCTCCTAAATACTGGCTTTATAAAACGAATTTCGTTTTCTTTTGATATCATATTGATATTTTTCCCCTGCATGTAGGCTACAACTCTTCCACAACCCGTCTGTCCAGTCTGGAAAATAATTTCTGCGACGTGCGTGTGTTACGTAGCCAGACTGGACACACACAAGCAAGCAGCAAGCACAATAATGTCGGCGCAAATCAAAGCAAATGAGAAAACATGATCGATATTTTTTGTGTGAATAATATTTATTGTATTTAACAAAAATGGGTCCTGCCCAACATCATTTTAGGAAAAGTCACAGACTGGTGGACTTCAATGTTTGTTTGTTTTTTGTTTTTTTTAATATATAGCTATGCACAAATGAAAATCAAATCTTCCAGTGAACGGAAGTTGGGGGTTAGTGGAAAGGGGTGCAAAGTAGTACTGACTGGCAGTGGAAACCCTGCTTTAAATTATTATGACATAATCTAAAATAAGGGGCAGAATAAATATGATTCTTCTTCTTTCTGTTCTGTTTCATTTAGATTTGGGAGTTTTTTGTTTTTATTGTAGCCTTTCAATGCCAGATGATGTTTCTGACTGATATTGCCTGTTACCGTGTATCTCGCTTTCAGAGAAATTCCGCTTCTTTCTCCGCTCTCCGTCCATCTGTTGTCTTCACCGTCTTCCACTGACGTCATTCCACACGTTTCCAGAGTGCACATGGCTACTTAATATGCACGTAACTGATTTGCATTGACCACATATGGTTGTATGGGGCCGTTTAGGGGGCTGGGTATGAGGCGTGTTCTCATCCACGCTTTTCTCAGGTCCGGTGTGATCTATCAAGGGAAATACCGTGCAGCCGTGTGTACGCGGAGTTTGATAGATCTGAAAAGAGTGTATATTTTTTGGTCGTACGCACATTTTGCCTTTCCGTCGTACTGAAAATTTAAGAGGACTTTTACACGCTCTTTGATAAATGAGGCCCCAGGATGTTTACGGCGGTATGCGCTGGTGCTCATGGGAAATGGAGTCTTCTTTCAGGCAAAACACTACCGCTTTGGGCCACTGGAGCCGCCAAACTCAACCAATGTTGAAAGTTCTTTAGTACTGCTTTAATTGATAGCACAGTCGAGAGAAAGACAGGAAATTTCAAATGGGGAGGCAGAGAGGGGGGATGACATGCAGGAAAGGGCTGCCCGATGCAGGATTCAAACCGGGGCCGCCTGCAGTGAGGACTGGAGCTTCACCATGGGGCAGCAGCTCTACCAAGTGAGCTAAACACCGGCCCGATTTCACCCCACTCTGTACGTCGTAGACCTGCGCTTGTGTAAACAGTGCGTGAAGTGAAGACGTACTGCACAATGAGGGAAAACACTTGTCTCTGTTAAATAACAATGTGGAATATGCTGATAACATGAAATACAATCAGTGGCTCCTCTTTCATGGACTGTCCTGTTTTTAATGATCATTGAGACTGAATTATCCTCTGTTCTTTTCACAGGGTCCCTGGTTGTGTTTGTGCGGAAAGGGGAGGATTTACTTCTGGAGTTAAATGAGGATGATCTAACCCATTGGCGATATCAGTACAGTTCATCTGTGAAGTGGAAGTTCAATGATAGATACACATTATTCACATTTTCACCATCAACATTCTCTGGTCAATACAGCGAAAGGGTCGAGGTGTCTGTGAAACTGAAGAATCTACAAATCTCAGACAGTGGAGTTTATACTGCACTGGTGGAGAGAACCAATGGTGGCGTACAAAAAATAGCTGTCTACGACGTCACAGTTAAAGGTGGGTTTGTTAAAAACACTACAGACACTGACAGAGAATATGCTGCTGTTTCTAAAACAAAATCTACTGACTGTGATTGAAAGATGTTGTGTTGTTTATTGTGCTGACTGAATCGTCTCATCGCTTTTGGGAGACTGGTCTGCATTTTGAGGATTCTGAATGGACAAACCATTATGAAGATTATGGAGAATATTATGATACATTTTCACCTGGTAAAGGAACATTGTCTGTGGAAATTGAAGTGAAGTTTATACTGTACAAGTGCTGGAGATGATGAAGAATAACAACTAGTCAAATAAATCATTTTTAACACTTATGCTGCTGTTTCTAAAACTCTTCCTGTAAACTCTCCCCTCAGATCCAGTGTCTCCAGTGAAGCTGACAGTCGACTCTGTGACAAACAGCTCAGACTCCTGTGACCTCACTGTGACCTGCAGATCACTGGACTCACATCAGATCAGCATCAGCACCACTGTTACCTGTGACAACACCAGCTGCAGGCGGAAGGGAGGAGAGAAGTTAAAGTTCAGTAGTGGTACTTTCCATGTTTACCTGCAGGAGGACATGATCATCTGTAACTATAGCAACCAGGTCAGCAGGACCAATGATACGATGAATATGAGGGATTTCTGCCATCGAAATCCTGTTGGTAAGAGTCACAGATTGTTAATGATTCCTTCTCTCAATAGAAATAGATAGAAAATAGAAAGTCTGTGTGATGTGTAAAGTATGATCTAGTGGATCCAGTGACTTTAGAAACATTTATGGTCCAACAGTCCTGAGGACTCTCAGACATGTACTCATGTATTTATACTGCTTACAGAGGTATTTGTGACATGAAAACACTGGAATTGTGTAGATATTTCTGAGTAAGTTTTTGTTTTTTATCTTTACAGTTCTTCATGCAGCCGCCATAATTGCATCTTCAGCTTCAGCTGCTGTCATTCTGGGTTTGATCCTTTGCAGCGTCCTTTAGGCCTACATGAAGGGTAAGTTAGAGATTGATGCAGTCAAAGTCTGTTTTTTAAACAAATGCATCAGTGCAGCAGAGCATACTATATGTCTTCATACCCTAAACTTAAAGCAGATAACAGCGGCACGGCCGTTTCGGCTAATGCTGTGTTCAAGGCAGGCTTTTGAAACCGTAAGTTACAGCTTCAAGTCACAACTACGACTTGGTAGCGTTCCAGGTAACCCGTAGCTCGTGTTTTTACCGTCCTGTTGTCTGTGAAAGTTCCCTATAACGGCCACTCGTAACTTCCGACCCGTGAACTCGTACCAGATCGAACTGGTATGACTTCACAGGAAGGAAAAACACAAAGTATGAGTTTCCTTGAACGCACCATGAGTTAGCAGCCCCCGCCCTTGTCAGGCATCAATTGGTCCTCGTGCTACGTCACCACATTCACGCGCATCCCTTGGCTGCACACACAGCCCTTCATGCCGTTCTCTCCCCTCATTGGATAACACTTGTATCCCACAAGGAAAATTTTCTCCTCGGGTTACAGCAGAGCAGAGTGACGGAGAGACTCGTGTTTAGGCTGAAATACTTCATGTAAGTGATTGCTGACGGAAAATAGGACTATTTAGGACTTATATTAACAAAAACATTCCACTGATATCTGCTTTAACTACTGTACAGCATCACAATGAGTAGAGTTCAGCTAGATTTTTACTACTCAGATCTGCTGTTCTTGAGTTATTAGCATCATGTTTCCTCTAAATTCATTCAGGTTCAGTTGTGAACGTGAACAGGTTGACTCAGGTTTTTCATATTTGTCTCCAAAAACAGCAAAAATCACTTTGACTGTAAAACAGGATGAGCTGTGTAATTTTGATTTTATCTAACCATGCATGTGACAAACCCTGTAGAAGGATTTTGTGTAAACGTGAATTAGGGGGGGTAGAAAAATAATTCTGACTTTGACTTCTGAGAAAAATGTAAATTTTGATGAAATCAACACATACTGACTATTTTATGACTGACCTACAGATAGAAAAAGGGAGAGTGGAAATACACTGACTCTTCAGGTAAGCATCTGCAATGTGTGTTGGGCTGATTCACACTGCCCTGACATCATCTACTTAAATGATGTGTGTGTTTGGTAAAAATTCATTTAAAATCCTCATGTGATTTCTTTCTAGGAGCTGGCTACAGCCCAAACCCAGAGTGCCAGAGAAGACAATATTACAACCACCTTTGGTGTCGTTTCACACTGGACCAGATGAATCCACCAGGACCAAAGTCACCAACCTGCCAGAGACTGCGTACGCCAGTGGCCACCAACCGTTTTAAGCCCAAGATCCCTTACCTCAGCCCTGGTGACAGGCAAGATCTACCTATTGAAGCGTTGAGAGAAAGCAACCTAATAATTATTATTAGGGCCACAGGCAATCGCACCGGGCACTGGTCCCAACAGCTATGAAATAGCTGCAGGGACCAGTGCCCGGGCGGGTGTGGATTTTTTCTTATTATTATTTTTCCACTTCCGGACGATTTTCGATTCGCTACTAGTGTTGCAGGACAAATTATATATCAAAACGTGCGGTTTGATCGGGATCGGGGTGCTATTACTTTTCTCAACAGTTTACGAATTTTTCGCGACGTAGTCGCGAAAAACTGCGCAAAAAATTTGCATGTAAGTCAATGGGACGGGCGAAAAAAAAAGAGCGAAAAAGACCAATCATTGGAGTTTAACAAACGTCTACTGCTCAGGCATACTTTGACCTAGAGACTTCATTTAAACTTTAAACAGTAGACACAAGTCTTGTGTATTGTCGTATTACTCCACGTTTTGATAGGTCATATAGTTTTTGATCAATCCCTGATCAATGACCATGATCATTTTTGGAGAAATTATGAGTTTATAATGGGTGTGTATTGCATGGAATGTTCGTGTCAGAGTGCGTGACATCATCGGTTAGAGTGGGAGAGAGTGAAGAAACATTCTGTATTTTTTCTGGATAAACTGTCAGCACGGCCACAATTTACACTCCAGAGACATAATTTTTTCAGAATTTGTAAGACAAACTTGTTATCTCTCATGTCATGTGCTCAAAATATCAGAGAGACTTACAGAACTTACAGAATCAGCCTCTGAGTGCGGCCACGTCTGTCCCTGCTCCTCATTGAGTCCAATACAAATATTTTCTGAGAGGAGCAGAACGGCCTGATGTTTTAAAACTGCCAGCGTCGCCAGAATATTTACTGTAGAAACACCAAATCGTACCGAAATTTTCATTAAGTCCTTAGAGCAACGTTGATCTGTGTTTTGTTCTGATAGGAGTTACCGTTTTCTCATGCTAGGCCTAATTGTGAGACCGGTGCAGAGGCAGAAAATGGCTCTTTTTCTCCACGTTTCTGTCTGTCTCAGCCTGCGGGGGCCCCTATCGCCGTGGTAACCTCTTTGATCCTCAGGCCAGAGCTCGTTAACTTCATAAACAATCCACCTGGCGCTCGTTTAAATGTTTATAAACACAGACACAGCTAAATCAGACTGACACAGGATGCAGCTACTAACTAACTATGTGTCAAGTCAGTCACACACACACACACACACACAGACTCTAGAGCCAGCTTCATGTGATTACAGTTACACACACACACACACACACACACACAAACACACACACACACACCTACACACACACACACACACACACACACACACACACACACACACACAGTTAACCTAATGTGGTTACAGCTCCTCCATATCAGTGCTTATAGAAAGATGATCATGTGTCTGTCTGATCAGCTCTGTCTTGACCTTAAGATCGTGGGTTTGATTCCCATGTTGACAGAGATGGCACAACCCGCAGTAGCTCCCGTGGCCCATTCAAAATTTCCCGAGAGGAAATTTTCTAGTTAGGGCCACGGGCAATCGCACCGGGCACTGGTCCCAACAGCTATGAAATAGCTGCAGGGACCAGTGCCCGGGCGAAGCCCGGGCACTACTGTTATTGTGTGGATTTTTTCCTAGTTATTATTATTTTTCCACTTCCGGCCAGATTTCGATGTGCTACTAGTCCTGCAACTCGAAGAGTTGCAGGACATATTATATATCAAAACGTGCGTCCTGATCGGGATCGCTGTGCTATTACTTTTCTCAACAGTTTACGAATTTTTCGCGACGTAGTCGCGAAAAACTGCGCAAAAATTTTGCATGTAAGTCAATGGGACGGGCGAAAAAAAAAGAGCGAAAAAGACCAATCATTGGAGTTTAACAAAAGTCTACTGCTCAGGCATACTTTCACCTAGAGACTCCATTTAAACTTTAAACAGTAGACACAAGTCTTGTGTATTGTCGTATTACTCCACGTTTTGATAGGTCATATAGTTTTTGATCAATCCCTGATCAATGACCATGATCATTTTTGGAGAAATTATGAGTTTATAATGGGTGTGTATTGCATGGAATGTTCGTGTCAGAGTGCGTGACATCATCGGTTAGAGTGGGAGAGAGTGAAGAAACATTCTGTATTTTTTCTGGATAAATTGCCACCACGGCCACAATTTACACTCTACAGACATAATTTTTTCAGAATTTGTAAGACAAACTTGTTATCTCTCATGTCATGTGCTCAAAATATCAGAGAGACTTACAGAACTTACAGAATCAGCCTCTGAGTGCGGCCACGTCTGTCCCTGCTCCTCATTGAGTCCAATACAAATATTTTCTGAGAGGAGCAGAACGGCCTGATGTTTTAAAACTGCCAGCGTCGCCAAAATATTTACTGTAGAAACACCAAATCGTACCGAAATTTTCAGTAAGTCCTTAGAGCAACGTTGATCTGTGTTTTGTTCTGATAGGAGTTACCGTTTTGTCATGCTAAGCCTAATTGTGAGGCCGGTTTAGAGGCAGAAAATGGCTGTTTTTCTCCACGTTTCTGTCTGTCTCAGCCTGCGGGGGCCCCTATCGCCGTGGTAACCTCTTTGATCCTCAGGCCAGAGCTCGTTAACTTCATAAACAATCCACCTGGCGCTCGTTTAAATGTTTATAAACACAGACACAGCTAAATCAGACTGACACAGGATGCAGCTACTAACTAACTATGTGTCAAGTCAGTCACACACACACACACAGACTCTAGAGCCAGCTTCATGTGATTACAGTCACACACACACACACACACACCTACACACACACACACACACACACACAGTTAACCTAATGTGGTTACAGCTCCTCCATATCAGTGCTTATAGAAAGATGATCATGTGTCTGTCTGATCAGCTCTGTCTTGACCTTAAGATCGTGGGTTTGATTCCCATGTTGACAGAGATGGCACAACCCGCAGTAGCTCCCGTGGCCCATTCAAAATTTCCCGAGAGGAAATTTTCTAGTTATTATTATTATAGCTGCTGCGCAGCGATGGGTCGGGTCCGGGCTATCTTTTAGCAAATTTAAATCTGTAACTCATGAAGTTGTGGGTTCAATTCCTTCCTTGGACATGTTTTTTGTATGCCATTCCGCATGTCTTTGTCAATTTATTCTGCTAATTCAGCATGGTTCAGCAATGGCTTTCAGCATTCACACGCATTTTCTGTTAGAAAATGGGGGTCTAGAGGTCCTAAGTTTTGAAACATTAAATAATACTTTTAAAATTAAATGGCTTACAAAATTAATTAATGAAGAAGATAATATTTGGAATGCTTTCCCTAAATTCATTTTTAACTCAATTGGAGGACTTCATTTTCTGCTAAAATGTGATTATAACCCTGATAAATTACCTGTGAAATTAGCAAACTTTCACAAGCAAGCTCTGTTGGCTTGGAAAATGTTGTACAAACACAATTTTTCACCTACGAACTATTACATTTGGAATAACAGGAGTATTCAGTATAAAAAAAGATCTTTATATAACGAAAACTGGTTCAATAAGGGTATTATTTTAGTATCACAACTCATGAAAATGGATGGTCAATTGTTACTTTATGAGGAATTTATTTCAAAATTTGACTTAGTAGTTACTCAAAAAGAATACTTTATAATTTGTAATGCTATCCCAAGAAATATATTACAACTTCTTTGTGGCTCTGTAACTGATCGTTATATACCTGCTCCTAAAAAAAATATTTTTCTTGGAAATGTTGATATTACCACCAACAAATGCACAAATAAATACATTAGAAATCTTTTAATAAATGGTAACGTCCCTGCTGTTAATATGTTTTGGAAACGTCTTTATAGGGATGTAGATTGCAAAAAAATGTGGGTGATAGGTAATACATTTTTCATAAATAATAAAATCAAGGAGGTATCCTTTAAAATTATACATAAAATTTACCCAGCCAAAAAAACATTGGAACGTTTCAAACTTGATATTGTATACTCCTGTAACTTCTGTGAATTTTTTGATGAATCCATTGAACATTTATTTTTTCATTGTGTATATTCTCGTATTGGATGTACAAAATTTTCTGGAAAGGAAAGCTGGTCATTCAATCAACCTGCAGGAGAAGGACATTTTTCTTTATTTTGATGGTTATCAAATGAACAGTGATTTAATATTTTTTGTACAGCTTGTTTTATTTTTAGGAAAATTTCATATAGGTACACAAAAAAAAATGGTCGGAAAACCGAACTTTGCACTTTTTCTAAAGGAACTATTTCAATATGGCACCGACATCAAGGGACTGAAGTTACAAAAAGCCGCGAAAACCAATATTATTTTGGACAAGTATTTATCTCTATGATAATATAATTTCTTTTTTGCAATTGATACACATATTATCTTTCTTCTTTTTTCTTTTTTCTTACCTGGCACAACAGTATTGTTATGTACAGTTCTGTGAATAAAGTCTAAAAAAAAAAAAAAATTCTGTTAGAAAATGCTATTTCTCATTATATAAATTATACATCAAATCATGAGCAGGATTTGGGTTAAAGCTGAGAATCACTGAAGCTTTACAAAAGAGTTCCATGTATTTTAGAAGCTGATTTAACAAGGAAATAAAATCCTGACTTTAATTTCTTGTTCACATGCATCAAACTAGAGAAAATAAAAATAAAAAGCCCAAACGTGTCCACAGTGCTCCCAGTGGTCAGAGACAACACAGAGGCTCCTTTAACTTGACATTTCAGTTTTTCTTCTGGAGTCTCTCCATGACATGGACACTGATGACAGCAGCCACCATGACGACCAGACCCACAGAGAAGACGACTGTCTTCACCAGGCAGAGAGAGACACCAGCAGAGAGACTCTCTGAACCTGCAACACAACAACCACCTTCATCAGACTGACACTGGTCAACAGGAAGTCATCAACCTCTTATTATTCTTGACCTCCAGATGTAAATCCTCTCCTGTCTTCACAAACACAGGAGTCTGAACTCTGGACCCTGTGAAAACAAAACACAGATACAATAAAAATCACAGAGAGTGGATTTTTAGTTAATACTGAATTCTACTGTGTTTCTACTTGTCATTTCTGACCCTTAGATCATTACGTATTTCAATATTATGAAGCATCTGTGTTTCATCATGATTCACAGGAATAATAATAATATAAGTTGTGGAAATATTTTTAACTCTTCTCTTAGTGCCACCTGCTGGAGAATGAAGCAAATTATAACACCATCACCATCAGTGACAAAGATTTTCTTAAATCTTTTATTGTGTTCTTTGTTAGTTTGTTTGTTTACTTGAAATTTTGCTTTCTTCCTGTTTTTGCTCACTTACTTTACCACAGTGTTTCAGTGCTGAGGTTCAGCAACCAGAATTTAACAAGAAGAAGAACCCAGATATGAAATATTTGTTAAAAGATATTCTTTTACCTTGACATGAAGACACCAGGAAAACAGCAAATAAAAATGAAATATGTCCCATTCTGATACCTTTAGGGAAAAACTTTAAGACGTCCTGAACATGACAAATGTCACACAGTGATCTACTTCTTTTCTGTGGCTCACCAGACTTCCTATTGCTCTAACACAGCATAGGCGCATGCGTATTGACTTTAAAGCTTAAAATTCAACACAACACACCTGGTCTCGAGTCCCTTTATAGATAAGATCAAAACCATACGAAAGTATCCAAAGAAAGAAAAACTTTCCCCCATGAAAGTTTCATATAATGACATTATTTATATTAAGAATCAACAAACTGTTATTCAACATTACAGTATAGAATGATATATTTGCTTTCAGCTGGTTTATGTGTATTTTACAAAGGATTAATATGAATCTATCTAATGATCTATTAAGATCTTATCCCATTCTTCTTGGAGAAAATGTTTGAATGAATGGTGACTTTATTTAATCAAAGTAAAATATGTATGATGATGATGTGTGAGGAATTAATCCAGGGGCGCCGAAAAGGGGGGGTAAAGGAGACGGATTCTAGGGGCCCATGATGGAGGGGGGCCCAAAGAGGCCCCTAATGATGATGAAATACAGAAAAAATAATATGACGCTAAGTTATTAACTAACATATAATCACAAATATTTTATTTTCAATGTCCTGGTAACAATAACTTTATTTGTTTTGCAAACATCAACGCCTGCAGGGCCCCCCCTTTCCCCCCTCTATTTCTGTAAAATGGTTCAGTCCGCCTGGATCAGCTGCAGGTAGCGCACCGGTGGTTTGTCACAGACAGTGCCACAGCAGCAAGGAGGCAGAGAGGCAGTATGTCTCAAAAATCAGGCAGCCAAAAACGAAAAGAAAAGAAATTAAAGCCGCAAGCGGCGATGACGGGCCCTCGCTCACCCATGCGACCGCGGGGCCTGAGGCATGTCGGGGCTGCAATGTTTTGTTCATCCACCAGGTGGCGCTAAGCAGTTGTGGGTGGGTGCGTTCAGGGGCGGCCCCTCATCACTCATGTGAAGTTTGGAGTGAATCGGACAAAGCATGAGGGAGTTATGAGCAGTTAATGGTTCATCCACCAGGGGGCAGTAATGGGATGCGTGCAGGTGTGTTCAGGGTCAGTCCCTCATCACACATGTGAAGTTTGGAGGAAATCGGACAATGTTGATGTAAAATATGGCACTTCCTGTTTCCACTAGGGGGCGACATGAGTGAGATCGCCTATGAGCATATGGAGACGTTGAGGTCGTGACCCTGGACCTGTGTACCAATTTTCATGATGATACGAGTTCAATAAAGCCATCAAAAAGCCAAACGTATTTTCATGGCGAGGAATGGTCGCCGCGTCGCCACACGGACGCCATTACTCGTAGCTTCACAGCGTTCATGATGGAGCTTCACCACCTTAGTCTGCATGTTTTAGAAGTGGAATGAAGTTGATGGGGTCAACTATGTGGCATCAGTACACGTTAAGGTAAAACCTGGCCACTTCCTGTTACCACCGGGGGGCGCTATGAGTGACGTAGGAAATTAATATATCGGGACGTTCAGGGCGGAGCCGTCATCATGTCCAGTGAGTTTGAAGTTGATCGGATAAAGTATGTGGACGTTAGAGCTGTTCGAAGGTGAAATGGCGAGGAAACGAAAAGTCGCCAAAATTCTCAAGGCCCCAGAAGCCACGCCCTTTGACCTAGAGACCTGCGGAGCACAACTTTTGATCAGCATGGCATCTCGGTGGTCTCTAGCCAATTTGAAGTAAATCGGACAAAATCTGTAGGAGGAGTTAGTTCAAAAAGGTCAAAAGTTCAAATCAAAATGGCCGACTTCCTGTTGTGATTTCACCATGTCGTTAAGAGGATTTTTTGTGCGTCTTAGCATGATACATGTGTGTACCAAATTTTGTTTGCCTACGTGAAAGTAACCCCAATGCGGAGGGTTTTTTGAAAATTTCAAGGGGGCGCTATTTCGCCATTTTGCGTCGACCATGGGCGACGAACCCAAATTATGAAATTTTTGGGCCGTCTGGACATGTGTGCAAATTTACATGCATTTTGGGACAGCGCGATTTCAATAGGGCTTTCGCTGGGCGACTTGCAGTCGCCGCTCGGGCCCTAATTAAGAGAGAAGGAGCTGAAGGGTCGACAATATGTCACCCAGTATTCCCCCCAAAAAAGGTGGGTTGTTGTGGATAGTTATGGAATATTAACTGTGTCCCTGTCTGTGGTCTATAAGCTAGCTCACTTTTCTCACCATGTTAGCTCAAGAAAACTCTGGATTTTTACATTTCACTGTTATTTTAGTTAAATAATCAATCCAGTCAAACATTTATCAAGCTGTTCTTATTCAATTAGTTGACCTTCCCTCTGTCAAAAATGATGCCTCATTCTGAACAGAGTCAAGTGCACCAGCAGCTGCAGCAGCTGTCTGTCAGCCCACAACTTCCCCTGCCCCAGAACCAGCCCCAGTGCCCCACATGAGAAAGGAGGTTAGCAGCTGTGTGTGTTGAAATAATAATAATAATAATAATAATAATAATAATAATAATAATAATAATAATAATAATAATAATAATAATGATAATACATTTTACTACAGTCTCAAAACAATACAAAGGTGAATCTGTTATGGGAAAGATTAATTAAAATGAATGAAATAAAAATCATGTTAAAAAAATTAAATAGAACACGTGCAGTAAGAACAGAGGAGAAAATCTGTGGTGTGTGCAGCAGACTGGGGTGACTGCTCTCAGTCCAATCTGAGAAGTTCACATGTTGGTGACTATGCTATTAGTTATATTATAGGAAATACTATATAATTGTATGTAATGTATGTCATGTACACTCTACAGAGCCAGGTCCAGGACCCCCTTCTGGTTTGTCAGGGAGGAATGTGGAGGAAGAGATGGAAGAGGGTACAGATGAAAGTGAGAGCGCAGAAACACAGGTGACAGAGAGTGAGGACGAAGATGTTGAAAGTAATTCAGAGGAGGATGGACTGAATGAGTGTACAGAAAGAGTCAGGAAGACAACAGAGAGGCAGGAAGAAAAACAAGCTGATGTTGAGGTATTTGAAAGGGAAGAAGATAATCTGACTGGTGACCCTGGTTTCTGGCCAGCAGAGTTTACTGATCATTGTTTATTTCCTATTTAAGAATCAGTGTTGCAGCAAATAAATTAATCAAAATGAAGTCTATACATGTCAACTGTCATGTTGTTCTTCTTTCACAAATATGGTAGTGATAGTCAAAAAGCATAATTGTATGTAAAATAGTATCAAAAAATGTTGCCGCTGTGTTGGGGGCCCTGTAAAGATTATTTTCATGGGGCCCAAAATCCCTAGCGGCGCCCCTGAATTAATCTGAAATAGTTGTCACATGTAGAGCAGAAGAAGTGGTCAGGATGTGATGAGGGAGAGTTTCTGACCTGAGCTGTGTTTTCATGTTTCTTGTAGAAAATTAAAAATGTTGCACTGCTGTCTTTAGCAGATGATCACTGACTCTCCTCTCCTCTCCTCTCCTCTCCTCTCCTCTCAGTACGTTTTTGAACCGTCATCATCATTTTCTGCTGCACTTTGTAGTTTGGCCTTGGTGTCTCGCACTCTCTCTGTGTTTCCACAGATCCGCCGGAGCTCCATCTCTCTGCACCAGCCGCCGCCTGCATCGCCCCCCTCCCACCCCTTCTCCTGCTGTTAGACCGGCCTCCCCTTCCTTCCCATGGACCAGTCTGCCACCCAGTCCTCCCATCGAGCTGACCGGCTCTCCATGCCTCTCCTCTCACCGGAAGCTGCCTCCATCAGCTCTCCTTAACATTTCCATATTTCGCACATTCTGTGACAAACTGTAAACTGTTTTCTTGTCTGTAACAACATCTATTGCACGTCTGCCCGTCCTGGGTGAGGGATCCCTCCTCTGTTGCTCACCCTGAGGTTTCTCTGATTTTTCCCTGTTAAAAGGGTTTTCTATGGAGTGTTTCCTCAGTCGATGTGAGGGTCTAAGGACAGAGGATGTTGTTGTAATGCATTGCCTTGCCTTGCCTTGATAAAGCGAATACAACAGAACTTAAAGAAGAGGTTTGAATAGAGGGGTTTACTCTGGCGTTGGGACATTTGTTTTGACAGGAAGTGTGACTCTGTGGTGAGTTTGTTAAAACAGAATTCACCACCTCACACTGGTTTCATTGTCTGAGAGAAGTCAGAGAACATGAAGTCTGTCTTTGTGATACTGGGACTGCTGATCTGCGTAAAGGCTGCAGGTAAGACATGAATACTGTCTGATTAACTGATATTGATGATAGATCAATAATAATGGAGGTCTGGATCATTAATGTTACATTAAGTAGAAGTTAAGTTTAAGTAACAAGAAGAGGAAGAACCAACAGTCTGGATACTTAAACCTGAATAGATAAATCTTCTGTGAAACATTTGAAGAAGAATATACAAAAAAGATTTTACAAATTAATATTTGATACAGTGGCAACAATTTAATCAACAGATTAGTAAAAACAGGTGGTTTAACACTTCAGAGAGAATCTGCTGCTGTTTCTAAAACAAAATCTACTATGATTATCACTGTGTTTGAATGATGTTGTGTTGTTTATTGTCCCAACAGAAGTGGATTACTTTTGGGACAATATTGAGGATCATCAATGGACGAACTATTCCATAGATTATGAAGGATATGATGACCTATTTTCACCTGGTAAAGAACCAACAGTCTCTGATCTTTACTTTAATTTAATTCCAAAATTAGAATTTCCGATTCCGATAATACCCGATATCGATACACAGGCTTTTTCCCCCCAAAAACGAATTAATCCTGTCAGAAATGAACACATTACTGTATGACTACATCTATTGTGATGCCCCACTGGATGCATTCCACAAATTAACATTGTTCATTTGTTTAAAGACATTTATTTATTTAAGCAGGCTTTTGGTTCATGTGTTAAATTGTTTTATTCATTATATTTTTATGTTTTTACTATTGTATTTTATTTTATTGTGAAGCACTTTGTGATTTTCTTTTCCATGAAAAGTGCTATATAGATAAACCTTACTTATTTACACAGACCACAGACACACACACACAGACGGACGGAGGGGCAGGCAGGCAGGCAGGCACGGATGGACGGACGCGCGCACACACACACTCATCACACATCGCTCATTATTAATAATAGCCAACTGCACAACTGAAAATATTGTAGCGACCCCGCAGTAATATTCTTGTTATGATGTTTAAGTTCTGTGATTTCTGACTGACTGTGAATGTGTACGGGCAGGTAGGGTGGTTGGATGAGAAACTGAGGGGCCTGGGTGAGTGTGAGGAAGACAGCTGTGTGTATGTGTGTGTGTAGGTGAGTGAGTGAGGAGGAGCAGAGGAAGAAGTGAGAGCTGTCGGGTCGGACGCTACAATATCAATAACAACGTGTGCTTAACATAGACATCGGACGCGAAATAGCCGCGGAGCGGAGCCAGTTTCCTTTCGGTCCCATTAACAGATTGTGCCAGATGCGCCAGAGCGCGCACCTCTGTGCCAGGCTCGCGCTCAGCGATTTGTGTTTATTCATTTTAACAGAGCACGCCAGAGATTAACACACACATTCACACACACATACGGGCTACACATACCCACAGACACACAGCTGAGGGGCCGAGGCGCGGCACGTAGAAATGCGCATCTGGTGGCGTGACCCCCAGGGTGCTCAACCTGGTCAGTGGGTGCTCGTGCCCCGGAGCACCAACGGAATCGGCGCCGCACTGAAGACGGACAGACACACAGACACAAAGCCTCTGACTGCTGGATCAAACCACCACTGCATAGCCTACCTTGTGCGTTATACCGCAGCGCACGCTGATTGACTTGAATGGGGCTGCTGCATTGCTGCAACGTGCGAGATGGCGACGATCGGAGCAGAGAGGGATTATGAGGAAATCTGCGAGTGAGCGAACAGACACGTGTGCTCTCTGTCTGGCTCATTGAAACGGCCTATATCTTATCACTGGATGTGAGTGACAGGCGAACAGTCAATCATGTAACAGCTGTGTAGTTTGGTTACAGCACCATCCCATGCCTGTTTGTTTACAACAGAACAGCTGCAGTAAGAACACGTGGACTATTATTGTGAGTCTGAATCAGTGACGGCAATTGTTAAGTAGCGGATTAAGTAGCAACGGTCCACCGCTACTTAATTCACTATGAAGGCACGTTATCGGGTTTTCATTATCGGCCGAAAAACCGATAACGATATGGACAGATATTACATTTTTATGCTAATATCGGTCGATATTATCGGTCGGCCGATATTATCGGACATCCCTAACCTCATCACAGTTGAAGGTCTCTTCAGACACTGACCTGCTGCTGTTTCTAAAACTCTTCCTGTAAACTCTCCCCTCAGATCCAGTGTCTCCAGTGAAGCTGACAGTCGACTCTGTGACAAACAGCTCAGACTCCTGTGACCTCACTGTGACCTGCAGATCACTGGACTCACATCAGATCAGCATCAGCACCACTGTTACCTGTAACACCACCACCTGCAGTCAGGAGGGAGGAGAGTTTGGGTTATTTGGGGGTACTTTCCATGTTTACCTGCAGGAGGACATGATCATCTGTAACTATAGCGATCAGGTCAGCTGGACCAATGATACGATGAACATCAGGGATTTCTGCCCTGAAAAGCCTGTTGGTAAGAGTCACAGATTGTTAACGATTCCTTCTCTCAACAGAGAAAATAGTTACACTGTGGAGAGAAAGTCTGTGTGATGTGTAGAGTATGATGTAGTCCAGTGGCTCCAGTGACTTTTTAAACATTTATTGTCTAACAGTCCTGAGGACTCTCAGACCTGTACTCATATACTGTAGGCCTACTATATTTATACAGCTTACAGAAGTATTTGTGACATGTGTAATGGAAAATTTTGGTGTAACCCATTGAATGTTTCATGACTGTCGTATGGCTATGCTAAAATCAACAGATGATTGATGGCACCTTACAAAGCACACAGAGCCCTGGAGGTCAGAGCTCCTCTGGCTTCTGTCCTTCAATCTATTTCTGTGTCTGGTGTACCTCACACTGTTATCACCCAAGGAATTAACTGAATAACACTTTCCACCAGGAGCAAGGAATGTCAGTGATTTTAGCATAGCCATACGAAAAGTCATGAAACATTCAATGGGTTACACCAAAATTTTCCATTACACATGAAAACACTTGAACTGTGTTGACATTTCTGATAAAGTTTTTGTTTCTTTACAGCTCTTAATGCAGCGGCAGCCATAATTGCATCTTCAGCTACAGCTGCTGCCCTTGTTTTGGGTTTAATCCTCTGCATCGTCTTTTAGTTTCACACTGGACCCGATGAATCCCGGACCACAGTCACCAACCTGCCAGAGACTGTGTACAATGAGGTTAACAAATCTGAAAAGTCCAAGCCCAATCCCTAAAGGGCTGGACTGTATTTAGAAACAGATCGTGTTGAACCTGCTGTCTGTCTGTGAGGCAAAACATAATTATTCCCCCTAGAATTCAGTAAACTCAATAATGATAGTAAATGTATGAATAAACAATACAATGATGATGAATAAAATAATAATGATGATGACAGAAAGTTGTCGATTTTATTTGTCATAAACTTACTGTATGATCTGGGCATTTTTACATTAAAATGGATGTATTTTCTCTTCCTGTAAAACAATTTGAGGGCGGTCCTATAGTTTTGCATCTAAGTTTGTTAAATTCTTCGTCCCTCCCCTAAAATTTAAATCCTACCAGTCACCATCACGACTTCTGAGCTGTAACCAGCTCTTAAGTTGACGCTGTGTGAGCTTGTTCTACCTGTGGTGGAGCATCATGAACCTGCATCACTGCTGCCTTCAGCTCCAGACTCAGATAGCACGGTCTTAGTCCAAAACTGTTCTCATCGTCTTCTCCTCATTTCACAGGTGGGAAGAAGTCCTCCCCCCTCCACAGCAGCAGACAATCCCATAGGTGGTGTTTAATAGTCCACTGTGTAAAATGGGGGCATAACCATGACATTCAGTGTTCAGATTCTACATTGCAGCGCTCCCTCGCTCACCCCTCCCGTCTGCAAAGTGACGGTGGCCGCCGAGGACAAAAAAAACTTGTTTACCACGACCGGGATGACTGTATTTTAGGAGCATGGAGCCATGAGGTGAAGATCTAAACCAATGTAGTCTGCTGTTTCCTACTCCTTAATTGGTTTATTTATGAACGCGAAATTCGCAAAACGTGCTCTCTGGCTGGCTGGATTTTCCGTTTGTGCTGACGTACAAACATGGCGCCGCAAGATGGCGACACTCTCACATATAAAATAAGAATTATAAGGCTATGAAAACCAAAGAAATTCTATTTTATGGCGATTATACACTTGTACAAATATATTCATGGGTAGTATATTCAGATTTTGCCAATAAACCATGCCAAATGTTACACACTGGACCTAAAATATCATATCATCATGTCCCTCCCTGCGCTGGTCAGCCAAACTACCACTCAACCGGCTGCGCTGAAAGTAGACGAGGTTAGAGCTGGCCAGCTTTCAGCGCACTTTTGGCACAGCCTTTAGGCACAAAACTGTCACTGCACCAAGCTGCCACACCCATCTTGGCAGTCACAATTTGATGGTGACAATAGCTTTTTATATTTGTCTTACCTGCAGCCTCTGTGCAGAGCAGCAGTCCCAGTATCACAGAGAGACACTTCATGTTCTCTGGCCTCTCTCAGACCAAACTGAACCAGTGGGAGGTGGTGGTGGTGGGTTCTGCACAAATGCAAACTTCCTGTCAAAACCAGGTGTAGCCTAGATTCATAATGCTCCCACGCCAAAGTAAACCCCTCTATTCAAACTTACTCTTTCAGTTCTGTTGTATTGACCTTCATCGGTGTCAGTGATCGTCGGTGGTTAAAGGCTCACAGCCGTGCAACACAGCTCAGGTTATGAGCTCTGTCTTCATGCACCATGTAGCCTACACCACTTCCTCTGCTCTACATGTGACAACGATAAAACACGTTTCACATGAGGAGAGAGGTCAAAGGTCACAACCTCTGGTGCTACTCTCCATGTTTACCTGCTGAATGACACAATCATCTGTGACCATAGCAACCAGGTCAGCAGGACCAATGACAGTATGATGATTGATCCCTTTCGTCCCTGACGCACTGGTACGTTGTTGAAAACTTAACTCAACTTTTATTTTTGAGCAACTGAGGTGAATTAAAGACCACATATGACAGACACTCGTTAATCAGCTGTGTAAACAGAAACAGTCAATAGCTGGGTTTCCATCCAAGTCGTATCGAATTTAAAAGCGGATTTTGTGAAAATGCGCAAAAAGCAAAGCGAATTTATGCCCGTTTCCATTCATAATTGTTTTGCGATTAGGAGGAGTGCACCGTGAGATTACGTCATAAGAGAGCGTGAATGTATCCAACAGTTGACACTCAGCTGACACTCAACACCATGGACAATTTACGTAGGCTACTTTCCGGACTATAGACGCACCTGTATAAGCCGCACCAGCTATATTTTAAAAGAAAATACATATATAGGCCGCACTTGAATATAAGCTGCAGGTTTTCATGTTGTAACATGAGATATTTACACAGAAAGACAGTAGGGAACTGTGACAGTCTGCTCTGGTTACGCTCCTCTCCTCCATGTGCATCTGTTTACATACGAAGCCGGTGAAAAATCAATAAGTTACATAACGATGTTACGGCGTGTGTTCGTGTCGTCTTAACCGTCATAAACAAAAGATTATGGGTTACGGAGCGTTTGTGTTGCGGTGCAGCAGAGAGGAGAGCTGGGACACCGGGGCGTCGCTGGGTGAAGTCCAGCAGCTTCACCCACAAACTCTGCCTCAATTCGCATAATCTGTTTCCATCACAAAAACTCGCATTTCCTTTATTCGATACGCTGACAAATCCACCCCCTCCAAGCGTATAAACTTTTATGCGCATTTACTGCCTTTATTCGAATTTCTGGCGTTTCCATTCAAGTATTTATGCGCATTTTCACAAAATGCGCATGAGAAAAGGTGGATGGAAACCCAACTAATGACAGACCTGTTAACTTATATCAGACAGAAACTTCCAAGTAGACTTTCCGCCGATCGGATCGGATCGGTTGATATTTCACATTTTTTTCAATTTTTGCGATCGGCCCTAAAGTCTTCACCGATCCGATCAATGACATCATTGTCATTTTGAATTTTTTTTTTAAACAATCTTTATTATCATATTTGAAACATTATACAAACATGACATTTGCAAAGATTACAGCTGGCTTGTGATCTGTCTCGTTATCATCATCATTACTGCACTGTGACTGCAGCACTGACAAGTGACGTTGATTCAAGTTTCAAAAAACTTTATTGTCCGTCACATAGTGACAGAGCTCAAAACATAAACGCCACAAAGACGTAAAACACACATTCAAACCGATGAAAAGTTGTTTTTGTTTTTTCAAGGGGGCAGTTGTCGGTCTGAGAAGTGAAGCTCACTTCCGCGTTCAAAAAACTGCAATCCCCTCGGCTTCCTCTGGGGGCTGGCTCCAGAAGGGAGCAACTCCAATTGAGCCCCATGTTAAAATAGACGACTTTACAGCTTAAAAAAACATATTTACAGCCTGGTACATTTTATTTTTTTGGTCTCAACCGATAGTTTCTACCCCCGCACACACTCTGAGGGGGGTGGATTTTTTTTTTACTCTACCGTTTTACTATTATTAGGTTTAAAACTCTGGCCAATTAGGGCTCGGAAACGTTGAGTGACAGGTCCGGAGACCGCTGCTTCGAGGCCAGGGGACGGGTTCTCGGTAGAATAGAGAGTAGAATCCAACATGGCGCAGTTCAAACCCCCGTAGTAGCGGCACAAAACAGACTCCCCCAAACCAATGGGTGACGTCACGGTGCTACGTCCATTCTTTTTACAGTCTATGTGTTTTTTTAACAAACTAAACAAAATAGACACGTCTCACATGTGTTTTTTATGTCTTTGTGGCATTGGTGTTTTGAGCTCTGTCACTATGTGACGGACAATAAAGTTTTTGGAAACTTGAATACGTGGCGATGCCGTTATGTGAATGTTTGAGGCAGCATTACTGCCCTTCATTTGCAGTATACTTGAAAAATAATTTAATTACATTAAAGTAATTTAATTACTATAAGTTAAAGGGATAGTTCACTCAAAATTAAAATTTCACTCTAATTATCTACTCACCCTCATGTCGACTAAGGGTTGGGAGAAGTTTCAGAGTCCTCCGTGGCTTCTCTGAGTTACAGCGGGGCTCCGTGCAGCACTGCATGTCCATATGACGGTAGCAAACGGGGCTCTCTTTTCTTCGTCCAAAAAGACACACCAAAAAACATCCAAATACCTCCATACTGCTCATCTGTAATGTCCCTCTTGTGTTGAAGCCCCGACATGAGAAATTTAAAAAAATTAAATAAGTCTATGTTTTAAGCTTGTTTGTAGCGGAAGCTCCCAGTGTCACGGCTCCACAAATCGCGCGAGATTCCGGCAGAGCTGCGCAGAGCCCCGCTGTAACTCAGAGAAGGACTTCTCCCAGCCCTTTAGGCGGGTGCATATATGAAAAAAAAAGCACCTAACCCTAAAAAAATTCTAACAAAAGGTTTCTCAGCTGTTTTTTATAGTATTAGATATCCTTAATAACATACTAAAAGTTTACCAAAATTTGGCCACTAGAAAGGTGTTATTTTCAAGATGGCGTCCAAGATGGATAGGAAGCCTGAGGAGACACCACAGGTGAATAGGGTAAAATTTTTAACTAACAGATATCACCATGAAACTTCCCAAGTTTATCACTTACATTAAGACAAATATTTTTTGTATTACAAGTTTTGTCAAATTGTATGTTTAAATATGTAAATTAGGCAATCTCTCATTAAATATGCACTAATTTGCATATCCGAAATCTGAACAATGGATAAAAGCCACTTTCAAAATTCTTGTTTTATTTTGTTGACATACTATACAAATACAAATACAATACAAATATCGTCGTGTTTTTAGGAGTAAAATGTTGTATAAGAGCCCGAAATCTCCACTTCAGCAGCACTTACAGACACCAAACCTTCCCGTTTGATCCCTTTCTATATTCTGAAGGTTTTTACAGAGGGAATTGTTGATATATCATTCATAGCCTGATTTATACAACATTTTACTCCTAAAAACACGACCAACTTGAATTTTTAGGGCTGGTGACAGTATTTTCTCATTTACAGAGTGATAAAGAGAGATATCCAAAATCCCCTCTGTAAAAACTTCTGAGTCTGGACTTAGTTATTTGTCTAGGAAGACGTTTCACCTCTCATCCAAGAGGCTTCATCAGTTCATGTACGCATCTGACCAGGCTGGGACTGGTCCAACTATCTGGTGTGGAGACTCACTATTTAACCTCTTGTGTGGGCGTTCACAAGGGTGATGATGTCACTGGTTCCCTTTTGTGCTCCAGGTGCCAACGACAGTCGTTTAAATGACTGTCTTTGATGGAAGGTTGGTTTCGACTTCGTTAGTGCCCTATTGTGTTATAACGACAGTCGTTGGAGTCACTTGCCACTTGGGCTTTCTCCTTGAGATGTAAATGGACAGCAGAGTCCAGTCCTGAGGAGTTTGCTCTCCTGTGTTGGGCCATGCGTTTATGCAGTGGTTGTTTTGTTTCTCCAATGTAGAGGTCTTTGCATTCCTCGTTGCATTGGACTGCATACGAGTAAATACCGGTGAAGAAGTTTTCTCTATCGTCTTGAGACTATCTCTCCACTCAGTTACATATTCCATATGTACGGGGTATGACCCCCGCTGCTTGTCAGGGCACGTGGATATTTCTTTAAGACACACCGGCTTGCCCAGCCACGCCCTATTGCGTAGCTATAAAGCGCCTCTCTTGCGTGCAGCAAACTGTGGACAACGCCACGAGGGGGGAGTTAGCTCACCGCTTTGAGGCGGTAATGAACAGGGCCTCCAGAGCTCTGGGGGTTTCCCTCCCTGCAAATCCTAGGGCCACGTCCTCTAGGTTTGAGGAGGATGCAGAGGTGCGCCCTGCATCAACCCAGGTGCCCCTCCTGCTTGATTTTAAGGAACTGCTGTGTCAGCAGTTCCATTCCCCAACTTCTACCCACAAGTGGTCTGCAGCATGTCGCCGGTTTTCTAACTTGCATGACAGGGACCAGGTTGCTTGTGGGACACTTCCCCCAGTGGACCGAACCCTCACCCCACTGGTTTCCCCCTCCAGCTCTATCCTTGGCAACGCCACCTGCTCCAGCAAGAACTGCAGGCTAATGGATAGTCTGCTCGCTAAGCTACATAAAGCTATGGCGGTGCAGACCCGGTTGGCCAACACTGGGGCTATTCTGTCTCTTTACCTCCGTGACTTGTCTCGGCAGGTTCAAGATGACACAGGTGCGGGGGTGGAGCTAAACATGGCCTCCTCATGCCTTTCCTCCGTGATGAAGGAGCAGGCTGAGGCAGCAGGCTGTGCTTTGGCTTCCTTCTGGGTGGCTAGGCGCCACCTGTGGCTGTAACCTCCCGCTATGTTTGGGCCCCATGCTACTGCTTTGTTGCAGCAGGCACAGGAGAGCCGCCGCTGTGCAAAGGAGGTTTCAGTGGGCCTTGCCAGGCGTACCACAGACATGGTCTCATGGTCTCAGCCGGCACCAACTCCAGTGGCACCAACTCCAGAGGCCTCAACATGGCAAGGGGATCTCAGACCTGCGTTGGAGGCTTTCCGTCAGCGTGGGTACCCCCGACGGGGCAGGAGGCGAGGACCACCTGCCAGGGCTGAGGGGTCCTCTGAGCGAGGTCCCCCAAGGTCCTGACGGCCACCAGGCCCTGGCCAACCAGCCTCCTCCGTCTGCCTTCCGGGGTATGGTTCGACTTGGGACTCTGCCTTCGTCTCGTGGTGGAGGGACCGCCTGCACCATGGGTTCCATGGTGTGGGCGGCCCCTCTCACATGCAGCCCGTACAGAGATGTCTGCTGGGCTTGCATTTGTGCCCGCAGGGGTCCCACGGGACCATAGTGGCGGTCCCTTGGAGGCTTCACAGGGGCCCCAGTGTCGGCGGGTCCTGGCAAACATCAAAATGGGCCGGGCTCCGGCGTGTGCTGGGCGTGGCCCGACCTCACATTTATTTGTCTCCCCTCGGCCTTGCGTCTTGCAGGCTGAGTGAGCGGCCGCTCTGTGGCCAGGCTGGCCCCTGCGTCTTGCGGGGCCATTGTCGGTCTCCTTGGGTTAGTCCTGCGTCTCCTGTGAATTGTATATATTGTATATTTGTACATAGTTCGTGTGTTGCACGTTGTGGTGTGGGATTGTGGCTGCACCGTCTCCTCACGGGGTGTCTTAAAGACCTATCCCGTACATATGGAATATGTAACTGAGTGGAGAGACAGTCTCAAGACGATAGAGAACGTATGGTTACATTGTAACCTTGGTTCTCTGAGTGAAGAGACTATCTCTCCAGTCCTTAGGCCGCTCGGAGACACGTTTCGATCAAACTATCAGTGATTACACGCCGGCGCAGGCGCTTTATAGCTACGCAATAGGGCGTGGCCGGGCAAGCCAGTGTGTCTTAAAGAAATATCCACGTGCCCTGACAAGCAGCGGGGGTCATACCCCGTACATATGGAATATGTAACTGAGTGGAGAGATAGTCTCTTCACTCAGAGAACCAAGGTTACAATGTAACCATACGGTTTAAATAGATCGGATCGGTGATCGTTTATTCTAAATGGTCTGATCGGTGATTGATGAGTGATCGGCCCCAAAAGTCCTGAACGTGTAAAGCCTACTTCCAAGATCTCCTACAGGGAGATGAACAGCTGCTCAGTCTCTTTCTCTGCCGGACACCGGAGCCACGATTGAGGAGGGAGATGATGTCACGGTGTGTTAGGCCAAGGATTAAATTTACATCGGAATAGCCCTTTAAAAGAAGGTTCGTTTAACTTTTTTAGTATTTGGAAGAAATCTTGTTTGTTCTAAATTTAACAGTGTAATATTATCAACAGGATGTTTTCTCTGTCAAAAGTGATCAATCATTATACTGTCAGTGTCACAGATGATTGTGTCATTCTTCAGGTAAACATGGAGAGTAGCACCAGAGGTTGTGACCTTTGACCTCTCTCCTCCCTCCTGACTGCAGGTGGTGGTGTTACAGGTAACAGTGGTGCTGATGCTGATCTGATGCCATTGTGTAGCTTCTCTTGTCTATTCACGAAAATCGATTATTTTGTTCAAAAGTATGTGTTATCAGTTATTACCCCCATAGACCAACTGAAGTGTTCTGGTAAGCTTTGAATTTGACATTTATACATAAAGCGATCAATTTTTTGTTTCTGATCTGAGCTGTGTTTTTATGTTTCTTGTTGAATTAAAGATGTTGCACTGCTGTGAGCCTTTGACCACAGACAATCACTGACACTGATGAAGATCAACACAACAAAACTTAAAGAAGAAGTTTGAATAGAGGAGTTTACTTGCCAATGGAACATTGTGAATCTACATGTGGTTTTTACAGGAAGTTTGCATTTGTGTTTCAGTCTGTTTGAGCAGAACCCACGACCCCCCCACACTGGTTCAGTTTGGTCTGAGAGAAGCCAGAGAACATGAAGTCTGTGTTTGTGATACTGGGACTGCTGGTCTGCATAAAGGCTGCAGGTAAGACATAGAAAAAGCTCTGAAAACTCAAAAATTCCAGGTAGATATTTGTGTTTTGATTCTGAACTAAAATTCTTAATAAAACAACATAAAATCAGGCCAACAAATTATCTTTTGTTGAAATAACTTATTAAGTAGATGAAATAACTTTAAGTTTTGAGTTTTACTTTAATAAAACTGTGAACACAGTTATACAGTTGACCTGGGACGTTGGTCTTTTCCAACACAACCACAATAATGCTGACAGTCTGAAATGAGCCAGGTGCAGCACAGAGAACAGTGAGGATTCCCATCTGGAAACCTTTGGTCTGCTTATAATCCGGATCAGTGTCCAGTTGAAAAAAGAAATCCAATCACAATAATACAAAAGTCGTGCCTAAATCCTCTTCCTGCCGTATCTATTTTCATTTAGAATGGCATTTATTCTACAAACGTCAATTTGCAACTTGGCATGTCAGCCAACCTTCTGGGGCTGCATGTCCTGCCACCTGATTTTGCCCCCTTTCACTTGTGTAGCAGGGTGTCTGTGTCACAACAGCATGACAACAAGAAGAGGGAATGCAAAGTGAATCACCAGATTAACATGCTGTGCAGGAACACAAGAGTAAAAATGTGCTGGTATTTTTTAAGATTGTTGGTAGGGTTTCATATCTGGGCAAGCGTTCACATGCTCACTGGAAAATCTCACTGGGACTGATATAGAGCACCTAACATCTGAGTAAAACTGAGGAAACACTGGATGTAATGACTGTAAATACTGTAAATATAATCGGGTGACCATATTTTGATTTCCAAAAAAGAGGACAGTCAACCTGGGGGGGAGGGTTGTGGTTGCACTTTAAGTTGTTGTTTCACATTGGTGTTGCAGTTTGTTTACATCCAAAAAGAAATTAGGCTATGACATGTTTACAGCAAATGCATTGGCTATTGGTTTATTTTGTTACGTTTAGTAGGCCCATATGACATTTAGTACTATGCCTAATATCACTTAGAATAACAAGTGTAGCCTAAATCAACCCCAGGCTGCACTTTTGGCTGAACTTGATATCATTTCAGATTAAAAACCATATAAACCAAATTCCAGGCTAGGTTGATGATCCATAACGACAGATTAGAAAAATTGTAATTAGTTAGTAGCTAGGTGTGTAAATGATTGGCAATAATAGAGGGCCCCTTAGCGCCCCATGGAGGCTTGGGCCGGCCCTGATTACAGATAAACGGCTGTCGGGTATTTAGAAAAGAAAAAAGAAAAGGAAAACAGTGACTACGTGTCAGCCGCTGGCCGTCCTGGGCTACTGGCCGTTCTTCTCCAGAACACACAGATGTCCAGTCCGCCCCTGGTAAAGCTACACTTGCGCTTCGGCATTTTGTGAGCAGAGGCAACGCTGCTCCGACGTCTGCTCCTTCTGTATCGCGTCGCAGAGCCGCACATACAGAGGCAGAATTACGTCAGAGACACAACAAAATACCAGAGTATTCTGTGCAAAGCGCCAGTAAAGTATTTTTAATGGTCACATGAAAAACAATGAAAACCGGGTATTTTCATGAATTTAAAAACGCTCCGGACAGGGCATAAAAAGTGGACATGTCCGGGTAAAAGAGGATGTTTGGTCACCACAAATCACCTTTATGGTAAAAACATGAGGGAGAGATGCAGCACATGGTAGAAAACCCCTGCAGATATGTTTAGGAGACTCTTATTGGGAGGCTCTTATTGTGTCGCAGGTTCACAGAACTTTTCCAAACCTCAAATTAAAAGTCTTGTTTTGCCAACTTAAGTTGGCGACCGACTTAATGCACCTGACTGTCGCCAAGAAATTGAAAAAGATTGTTGAAATCTTTTTTTTTGTTGTAATATATAGGCTACAACAAAACTGAAGGGCCGTCCACGTGAATACGTATTTTTTGAATCCACATAACAGTAGCCTATAGCTATTTTATCATTTTGGCGTCTCGTTGTTTCCGCCCGAAACAGATTTTTTTCCTGAACGATGACCTGAGCCACACCGCTAAACGTTACAGCGTACAGTATGGACGTAATGTAACAACAACAATGGCTGACTGTCGTCTCCCTCGGACACTGCGGCTGATTCTCGCCCATTAAATCAACACAGATCGTCATATTAACACGGACACGACTCCCAGTCAACATTTAATCCATTTATAATGTTTGGACTTGGAGTTTGGATAGAGCAGGGTGCTTTCATTCTTCTTCTCTGTTGTTGGTGTTTGTGTGGCAGTGTTAATTAATTAATTACAGCGCAACACCCGCTCCACACAGGCCTGGAGTAGCCTATGTGTCACCATCAACTCTTTTGATAAATTCTGACTTTATTTAATCACTAACAAGTATCTGTGATGAGATAATCTAAAATTAGGCTCTTTGTCTCTGTCAAATAACAATACAAACTGGAATGTGCTGATAACATGAGGTACGGTGGCTCCTCTTTCATGGACTGTTTGAAATCAACTTTAATGATCATTGAGACTGAACTATCCTCTGTTCTTTTCACAGGGTCCCGGGATGTGGTTGTGCAGGAAGGGGAGGATTTACTTCTGGAGTTAAATAAGGATGATAGAGCCTATGAATTTTGGCTGTATCATTTCAGTCAATCTGTTGAGTGGAAGTTCAATGATACGTTCACATTATTCACATTTTCACCACTCTCTGGTCAATACAGCATAAGGGTTGGGGTGTCTGTGAAACTGAAGAATCTACAAAAGTCAGACAGTGGAGTTTATACTGCACTGGTGGAGAGAACCTATGGTTACGTACAAAAAATAGCTGTGTACGACATCACAGTTAAAGGTGGGTTTGTTAACGCTACAGAGTGTTTCTAAAAGAAAATCTACTATGATCATCACTGTGATTGAATGATGTTGTGTTGTTTATTGTGCTGACAGAATCGCCGCATCGTTCTTGGGAGACTGGTCCACCACGTATTAGGGATTCTAAATGGACACACTATGATGAAGATTATGAAGAAGATTATGAAGAAGATTATGACACATTTCCCCCTGGTAAAGAACCAACAGTCTCTGATCTTTATAGGAAGGGTCAAGGTGTCTGTGGAAAATTTCACTGTGAAACTCTAGAATCTACAAAAGTCAGACAGTGGAGTTTATACTGTACTAGTGCTGGAGATGATAAAGACTAACAACTAGTCGAATACAGAATTTGTTAACTTTTCAGACACTGACAGTGTAAAGGAGTTGCGACCTCTGAATTAAGTGGAGGAGAGCGCCAATTCTTTTCTCACCACAATCTCCACAGGGCGTCCTATCAGAACAGTTGTGATGTTGGATATTGCCAGTCAAACACCCACACCTTTGTCCATGCCACTCACTTATTTCTTGGGTGCTGAATGTGTGATTAAAAGAAACGTTAATAGAAATTAATTATTTATGAATTATGTGCATGCGTGTTAAACATAAAATGAGTCCCAATTAGGATTGTGCACTCCACACTGCGACAGCGAGCAGTAACAATCAATCAGCCAGGTTATCGGAGACCTGCCTAGTTCGCACTAGTGAGCACTGTATCACGTCAACATTACATGCTGATCATCAGCGAGCTGGGTGACCTTCTACGGACAGAGAGAATCTGCTGCTGTTTCTAAAACTCTTCCTCTCCCCTCAGATCCAGTGTCTCCAGTGAAGCTGACAGTCGACTCTGTGACAAACCGGAAAGACTCTTGTAACCTCACTGTGACCTGCAGATCACTGGACTCACATCAGATCAGCATCAGCACCAATGTTACCTGTAACACCACCACCTGCAGTCAGGAGGGAGGAGGGAGGTCAGAGTTATGGTTCATTGGTGGTTCTCTCCATGTTTACCTGCTGAATGACACAAGGATCATCTGTAACTATAATGACCAGCTCAACAGGACCTATGACCGAATGAAGATCAGGGATTTCTGCCCTCGAAAGTCTGTTGGTAAGAGTCACAGATTGTTAACGATTCCTCCTCTCAACAGAAACAAGAGTCACGGGCGGTGTTTAGCTCAGTTGGTAGAGCACCCGCTCCATGTGTTGAGGCTATAGTCCTCACTGCAGGCGACCCCGGTTCAAATCCCACGCTGAGCGGCCCTATCCTACATGTCATTCCCCCCCCTTCTCGGCCTCCCATTTCCTGTCTCTCTCAACTATCCTGTCAATTAAAAGGCGAAAAAGCCCCTAAAAAAAATATATATATATATATATATATATATATATATATATATATATATATATATATAAATAAAAGAAAACAAGAGTTACACTGTGGAGGGAAAGTCTGTGTGATGTGTAAAATCATGTATATGATCAAGTGAACATTTTGAAACATTTATGGTCCAACACTCCTGATGACTCTCAGACATGTACTTATATATTTATACTGTTATACTGATTGCAGAACTGTGTCGACATTTCTGATAAAGTTCTTGTTTTTGTTTCTTTACTGATCTTAATGCAGCCACCATAATTGGATCCTCAGCTTCAGCTGCTGCTGCTGTTGTTCTGGGTTTGATCTTTGGCATCGTCTTTTAGTTTCACACTGGACCAGATGAATCCACCAGGACCAATGTAATCAACCTGCCAGAGACTGTGTACGCTGAGGTGAACAAAGCTGAAAAGCCAGAACCAGCACAGAGAGCTGAGTTAAAAGATTATTACAGGACTGTTACTTGGACTGTATTTAGAAACAGATCGTGTTGGAGCTGCTGTCTGAAACTGCATAATTATTCCCCTTAGAGTTCAGTAAACTGATGGATTGTACTATGTATGGATTGTATGTATGAATAAAAAATAACAATACAATCATCAATAATAATATTTTCTGACTTAATATGTGAGTATGTGATCAAGGAAAGAAAGATAACTGTGTGTGTGCAGCTATTGCTAATTGTTACTTGATTGTTTGTTGACATATATTTGATATATGATGATGGCCCACACAATGCAAAGACAATAACTGCATTATTTGAACTTGTTCTGTAAAGCACTTTGTAACTGTGTTTTGAAAGGTGTTGTACAAATAAAGTTTGTTGTTGTCATTATTATCATTATTATTATTATCATCATCATCATCATCTGTCAAACTTGGTGGTCACAAAAGAAAAAAAAACTATGTTGGTGATGTAATTAAAGGGACAGTGTGTAACTTATTTGGCTTTTTATTAGCAAAAATCAAATATTGCTTTTCATAAATACATATTAATAAGTTATTGCGGTAGCCATGTTGCATTGCCATCTTTGAATATGGTACACCAATACGGTATGTGACTAGCCATTATAAAACACACACGGTTCTACAGCTGAGCAGCATTAGCATCTAGATCTTACAATGTTGAACTGTTCTTATACAAAGTGCAGCCAAACACCAGGCTGAAGAGAGAGGGACAGCAGAGGCTCCTCTGACAGCTGAACCGGCAGCGCCGTTGTTACAGGTGATGCATAACGTTACCGTATCTATGTCCAAGTACGTTTGTCTCTGATCTTCCTTCATGGGGAACACTGTGTAACTGGCACACACTATAAGTCCTCCTGTGTAACTTTTTGCTGTGAAATATGACTGAAGGCACGAGTGGAAGTCTGCACGTGTGTTAAAAATAATAATAATCATTTTTAAAAAAACAACAGTAATTGATCAAAGATATTGTTATCTGTTAGCAGTTAGTTTGCAAACGTGTTTGTCCTCAGCGGCCACTGTCACTTTGCCGACGAGCGGGGTGAGCGAGTGAGCACAGCAATCTACTGTAGAATCTGAACGCTGGATGTCACGGTTTAACCCCAATACTGAGGCTTCAAGATATTAATCATTATGATCCCTTACTGTCTCTTATTGCAACTTTTTCAGTTAATTTAACAGTGTAATATCATCAACAAGATGTTTCTCTGTCAGACTTACCAGTGTGACAAAAGTGATCAATCATTATACTGTCAATGTTACAGATAATTTGGTCATTCAGCAGGTAAACATGAAAAGATTGACCTGTCTCCTCCCTCCTGACTGCAGGTGGTGGTGTTACAGGTAACAGTGGTGCTGATGCTGATCTGATGTGAGTCCAGTGATCTGCAGGTCACAGTGAGGTCACAGGAGTCTGAGCTGTTTGTCACAGAGTCGACTGTCAGCTTCACTGGAGACACTGGATCTGAGGGGAGAGTTTACAGGAAGAGTTTTAGAAACAGCATCTGAAGTCAGTGAGATAATGACCATTAAAGGGACATTGTGTAGCTACTCCTGTCGATTATTCAATTATTTTGTTCAAAAGTACGCGTTTCATTTATCAGTTATTACCCCCATCAACAAACTAAAGTGTTCTGGTAAGCTTTGAATTTGACATTCATACATAGAGCGATATATATTTTTTCTGACCTGAGCTGTGTTTTCATGTTTCTTGTTGAATTTAAGATGTTGCACTGCTGATGAAAATCAACACAACAAAACTTAAAGAAGAAGTTTGAATAGAGGAGTTTACTTCGGCGTGGGAACATGGTGAATCTAAATCGAAATGTGGTTTTGACAGGAAGTTTGCGTTTGTGTTTCAGTCTGTTTGAGCAGAACCCATGCACCACCTCACACTGGTTCAGTTTGGTCTGAGAGAAGTCAGAGAACATGAAGTCTGTGTTTGTGATACTGGGACTGCTGGTCTGTGTAAAGGCTGCAGGTAAGACAAATAAAAAAGCTCTGAAAACTCAAAAAATAATTAAAAATAGACTTTTGCATTTTGAGTCTGAACTAAAATTGTTACATTTTGAATAAAACAACATAAAATTAGGCCAACAAATTATCTTTTGTTGAGATAACTTAGTAGATGAAATAACTTCAAGTTTGGAGTTTTAAACACTTAAAATTCTAAACAATAATAGCTGTGCCAACTAATTTTTTTGTTTAGATATAGTATTACTTTTTAAATGTATTAAAACTCAACATTTTGAGGTATAGAGCCACTCTTTTTTTTTTTTTTTTTTTTTAAATCTCGTTAAAACCTAATCATATTTCTGTGGTTATTTCGGCGCAAGTAACTCAAAAGTAATGCAAAAGTAGTGTGCTGAAATGAGAGACATTTTATTAAAAAATTAACGTAATAGTTACTTCTCCAGGTAATTAATTACTTTTACCATGTAGTAACTCTGTTACTGTAGTGTATTATCCACCTGAACTTTTTGCTTTAACATCATGTATTATGTTCTTCTTTGGCGGTGATCCCTTCTTTTCATCAACACATGACATCAATATACCACATTAGTACTAACTCAGTTACTTTTTGGAGAAAGTAACTATAACTAATTACTTTTTAAAAGTGACATGCCCAACACTGCAATTCAGAGACAGTAGCTAATATTGTAATGTAACTAATTACTTTCAAATGAGAGTAGCCTATACTAATATGTTTTGTATTATATATTGGATGTAACTTGCCCAACACTGAACACAACCAGGCTGACAGTCTGAAATGAGCCAGGTGCAGCACAGAGAACAGTGAGGATTCCCATCTGAAAACCTTTGGTCTGCTTATCATCCGGATCAATGTCCAGTTGAAAAAAGAAATTCAATCACAATAATACAAAAGTCGTGCCTAAATCCTCTTCCTGACGTAAAATCTATTTTCATTTTTGCATTTATTCTACAAACGTCAATTTGCAACTTGGCATGTCAGCCAACCTTCTGGGGCTGCATGTCCTGCCACCTGATTTTGCCCCCTTTCACCTGTGTAGCAGGGTGTCTGTGTCACAACAGCATGACAGCAAGAAGAGGGAATGCAAAGTGAATCACCAGATTAACATGCTGTGCAGGAACAAGTGTAAAGATGTGCTGGTATTTTTTAAGATTGTTGGTAGGGTTTCGTATCTGGGCAAGCGTTCACATGCTCAATTCAATTCAATTCAATTCAATTCAATTCAATTCAATTCAATTCAATTCAATTCAATTCAATTCAATTCAATTCAATTCAATTCAATTCAATTCAATTCAATTCAATTCATTTATTAAGGACTGCACAACAAGTCGGCAGAATTTGCTTTCAGCACAGCATAGTGCCAGCACATAGTACTGTGTGGCAACAGACATCAGTTATACATTTAACATACATGAGCAGACATCAACATTAGACATTTACATACAGACTATACATTTAACACAGATGGAGTATGGAGATGAGTGGAGTTCAGTAGCCTGATGGCAGTGGGAAAAAAGCTGTTTTTGAACCGGGTTGTTTTTGTTGAAATGGACCTAAAGCGTCTGCCAGAGGGCAACAGTTGAAACAGGTGGTTAGCTGGGTGTGTTGAATCAGAGATTATTTTATGTGCTCTTGTTATTGTGCGTTTATGGTAAAGTGAATCAAGTGATGGGAGGGGGGTGTTTGTGATTAGAGATGCTTTTTTTTTAATGATACGTTGGAGTTTGCTGCGTGAGTGAGTGTCCAGATTGCCGTACCAAACTGAGATGGATGCTGTGAGGATGCTTTCTAGGATGGCTGTGTAGAACTGGAGGAGGAGATTGCGTTTGACTTTGTATTTCTTGAGCTGCCTGAGGTGGAATAGTCTTTGGTTGGCCTTTTTTATTATATGGCTTGTGTTATAGTCCCATTTGAGTGTGTTGCTGATATGAGTGCCCAGGAACTTGTAGGAGTCTGTGATTGTGATAGGTTGTCCAGAGATGAGGAGGGGTGTTTTGAGGGGTGGTTTGCGTCTGAAATCTGTTATGAGTTCTTTGGTTTTGGAAGTGTTGAGTTGGAGGTTATTGTCCTGGCACCAAGTTACAGCTTGGGCCACCTGCTCTCTGTAATGCGTTTCGTTGTTGTTGGTGATGAGTCCAGTTATGGTTGTGTCATCGGCATACTTATAGATGGAGACTGTCCTGTGGTGAGATGTGAGGAGGTTGGTGTAGATGGAGAAGAGCCAGGGGGAGAGGACACAGCCCTGGGGGGCACCAGTACTGAGGGTCAGAGGGCCAGACAGGAGTCTGCCTATCCAAACCCTCTGACGCCTCTGCCACAGGAAACTCCTGATGAGGTGACATAGGGAGGGGTGAATGTTCATGTCCAGCATTTTATTGAAGAGTTTGACCGGGTCTATGGTGTTGAAGGCAGAACTAAAATCCATGAAAAGGGTGCGGGTGTAGGTGCTGGGTGTGTCCAGGTGCTGGAGTGAGCTGTGAAGGGCCAGGTTGACTGCATCTTCCACAGATCTGTTAGAGCGATATGCAAATTGGTGAGTGTCCAGTAGGGGGGAGGTGAGAGCTTTCAGGTGGGAGAGAATGATGCGTTCAAATGTTTTCATAATTATAGATGTGAGGGTGATGGGGCGGTAGTCATTGAGGCAGGAGATTGGATTTTGGCACAGGGATGATGATCGAGTCCTTGGCACAGTCCGGAACAGTGCAGTGACGAAGCATGGAGTTGAACAGTTTGGTGAATGGTGGGGCAAGCTGTTCTGCACAATGGAATAGTGTGTCTGGGCTCACTCCATCGGGCCCAGCAGCTTTCCTTCTCTTTACTTTCCTGAAGGCCCTCCTGACCTCCTCCTCTGTGATAGCAAAGGGGGGGCAGGGGGGCGGGGTGCGTGGAGAGTATGGAGATACAGGGGACTGTTCAAAACGAGTGTAGAATTTATTTAACTTGTCCGGGAGCTGGGGGTCTGAGATGGATATGGGGGGGGGGGGGTTATTGTTCATGTTGGTCATGTAGGTGTGAGCTGGTTTTCTAAGTGTTTTCCATATTGTGCTTTTGCTTTCCTGATGGCTGATCTAAGTTCTGAGTTTGCAATGTTATAGAGTTCCTTGTTTCCACTGTGGTAAGCTGTGTTCTTTTTTTTGCTCACTGGGAAATCTCACTGGGACTGATATAGAGCACCTAACAAGTAAAACTGAGGAAACGCTGGATGTACTGACTGTAAATACTGTAAATATAAGTACTCACCTTTATGGTAAAACCATGAGGGAGAGATGCAGCACATGGTAGAAAACCCCTGCTGCAGATATGTTAAAGAGGCCCTGCTCTTATTGTGTCGCAGGTTCACAGAACTTTTCCAAACCACACACCACAAATCTTGTTTTGCCAGTCGACGACTGACTTAATGCGACCGACTGTAGCCAAGAAACTTGAAAAAGATTGTTGATAGTTTTTTTTGGTAATATAGACAAAACTACGATCTGAACAGAAAACACAAAAGTGGCGTTGCATTCTCACTTTTTATTTCGTGTTCGGACGAGTGTTTTTGGGGTGGAAATCTGCGTGCAAAAGTCGCAAAAGTCTGTGGAATTCAATGTTGTATTCACGCCAGGCGTCCAGGTGGCAGTGTGCCACACAAAATACAACACCACCAAGTCCGCACTATTCTTCTTCTTCTCCTTGATTTCCGGCAGGCTGTACGCCAGCCATCGTAATGCTGCCCTCCATGCCCTCCACAGCTCATAGCAATCAGAGCAGACGTTTTTAGGATTTCCACTCTGAAGGGTGGTTTCACTTTTCTGTGTTTTCAAGCCCCGAAAACGCAGATACCGTCTAAACGAAAGGCACATCTGGTGAAATATTTTTCATCCGCAAGCAGGGCCGGCCCACGCGAATACGGATTTTTTGAATCCACACCCGCTCCACACAGGCCTGGAGTAGCCTATGTGTCACCATCAATATTTTTGACCATTTCTGACTTTATTTAATCACTGACAAGTATCTGTGATGAGATAATGTAAAATTATTTGTCTCTGCCAAATGACAATACAAACGACAACATGAGGTATAAATCAGTGGCTCCTCTTTCATGGACTGTCCTGTTTGTCATTGAAACTGAATTATCCTCTGTTCTTTTCACAGGGTCCCGGTTTGTGGTTGTGCAGGAAGGGGAGGATTTACTTCTGGAGTTAAATAAGGATGATCTTGCCCATGCGTTTTGGATGTATCAGTTCAATTCATCTGTTGTGTGGAAGTTCTATGATGGAAACACATTATTCACATTTTCACCATCAAAAGTCTCTGGTCAATACAGCGAAAGGGTCGAGGTGTCTGTGAAACTGAAGAATCTACAAATGTCAGACAGTGGAGTTTATGCTGCACTGGTGGAGAGAACTGATGGTTATGTACAAACAATAGCTGTCTACAGCGTCACAGTTAAAAGTGGGTTTGTTAACACTACAGACACTGTCAGAGAATCTGCTGCTGTTTCTGTAAAAATATCTACTATGATCACCACTGTGATTGAAAGATGTTGTGTTGTTTATTGTGCTGACAGAACCGTCGTATCGTTCTTGGGAGATTGGTCCGCATATTGAGGATTCTGAATGGACATACTATAATGAAGAATATGGAGATTATTATGACACATTTTTACCTGATGAAGGAAAATTGTCTGTGGAAAATTTCCCTGTGAGACTGAAGAATCTACAAAAGTCAGACAGTTAAGTTGTACAAGTGCTGGAGATGATGAAGAATAACAACCAGTTTTTAAAGGGATATTCCAGTGTAAGTTTAACCTATGGTCCAACGCACTATGACACCGAGTTAGACGCCCCTGTTGAGAGATGAAGTCTGCTGACCGCTAGCTTCTCTAGTTGTAGCAACTTTAGCAAGTCTATTTTTTCCACGTGCAAACCGCTATCAAAAATAATAATAATAAAAAAAATAATAAATGTATTTGTATAGCACCTTTCACAGTAATACAATTCACAAAGTGCTTCACAAAATTACAATTCAAAGAGCAATTCATACAACAGTAAACAAAAACTGATAAACTAATAAACAACAACATTCCCATGTGTTAACAACAGTCAACAACTTCATCATACAAAAAACGCAGACAGTCATGAGCCACACAGAAAAAGACCCTACAGAACAGATAGGAAATTTAAGCAGAGATTAATGCAAGCTTGAATAGATGGGTCTTCAGATTTCTTTTAAAGGTCCCATATTATGCTGTTTTTCAACTATTTCACATGGTTCTAAGTTGTCCAACCATATAGTATTCCTAGTGTATTGTCCCCAAATCAATCTGCAGCTCTACATCTCAGTAATCTAAAAGTGGCTCTCCAGAGCTCTCCTGTGAACGAGCCATTTCTGTGTCTGCACCTTGAAATGCAAATAAGATGTGTAAACCACGTCCACTCCACACCTGTCACGGGGAGAGGGTGTGGTTTTCACTACAGGTAGGGTACATGTGCCAATGTTGACATTGGGACAGGGGTCGGGCATTGATTTCCGAAAAAAAAAAAAAAATTCTGAGACTGGCATCTGAAAAAATGTAAATGTTCCTTTTTTCTTTTTTTACTTTGGCAGAAGGAGAAACATGGAGAGACTCCTACGACCATCAGAAAGTTCTGTGTGAAACTGTCAAATAAAAAAAACAAGTGAAACTGAGGAGCGCAACACAAACTGTGCACTGTTGTATGGACTGATGAGAATATTGACGTGGTTTTGCGCCGGGAGAGGAGACTTCCTCGTTCAGATGTCTCTCATTCCGTGATGAGGACCGCTGCGCTGATGAGAAGCGGTATCATTCCAATATTCTCTGATCCGCGGTTTCATTTTTAATGACAGGCGGCTGTTTTTCAATCAGTGATTCAAAAGGATCATCTGGCGGCCGCGGTACCGACCGCTCCTCCCGTATCTACCGCTTCATGTCAAATGACGGACGGGGGGGGGGGAGAGAGAGAGAGAGAGTGTGTGTGTGTGGATTGGGGGGGGGGGTCGCTGTTCCGGAAAAGTGTCAGCGGGTGGAGCTCACGTTTTCCCAGACTGGCCCAGGGGGAGTATAAGGAAGTACCGGGAGGTGGAGTCACCTGAGTTCAGCGCATCCTGACGTCAAGTCTGCCAGCACTTCCAATTCGCCCGTTTGGAGACACAATCTCAAAAAAGTGTAGAAATCAATTAAGGGAGTGAACAGACTTTTTTCACCTCCAGGCGCCATAGAAAGGCCACAGGAACACATAGGACCACTGCTAAACCAGTAGAAAGTGGATTTTGCATAATATGGGCCCTTTAAAAAACGTCTAGAGAGCTTGCAGACCGAATAAATAGAGGGAGAGAGTTCCAAAGAGTTGGAGCCACTACCTCAAGGGCACAATCACCTTTTGTCTTCAAGCTGGAGCGGGGAACAGTCAGTACGCCCTGATCTGAAGACCTAAGAGGCCTGCTGGTGTTGTAGGGGTGGATCAGGTCATAAATGTAGCTAATGATTAGAATTTTGAAATGAATCCTGAACTTAACTGGCAGCCAGTGTAAGGAATGTAGGATGAGTGTGATATGGGTCCAAGAAGACACAAAGGCATGGATAATCATCTCCAGCTCAGGATGGGACACAATGGAAGAAGCTGGAAAGAACAAGCAATGACTTTGTTTGCTCCTCAAAGTGCATGGTTTGGTCAAAATCATCAGAACCTCTGTTTTATCAGTGTTCAGCTGGAGGAAATAATTTTCCAACCACTCACTAATGGTGGATAAGCAGTTTTGCAGAACAACATGGTTGGTTAGGTTGTCTGGTTTGCAGGAGACATATAACTGAATGTCGTCAGCATAACAATGATAAGATACACAACTGAAATTCTTTATAATATGCCCTAATGGAAGCATGTATAAGGAAAATAACAAATAGCCACTCATAGCCACACATAATGCTCAGAACAGCACCAAACTGCATCAACAGTACAAACAGGGTCCTATCCCGTAATATGAGGCATCAAATATCTGTTAGCTTTGCCTGGTTTCTATTGAAAAGAGATGAAAACAACTCACCCGCTCTCCTCCAGTTATACGCTATGCAGCAACTTTCCGCGTCCAGCAAAGAGTCCAGGCACTGACAACTCACGTCCGAGGCCGACTGGCAGCACAAACATCTGGTTTCAGCGGCCACTGGCAGGCAGTGACCACACTGACCACTTCCCCAGCATTTAGACTCCATCGGCAGCTGTCCCTGACGTTCGTTGCCGGAAGAGACTGTAACATAGTGAAGTAGATATGGGAACTGCCCATTGGTCCGACCTCCCATTGGTTCGACCTCCCGTTACTCCGACAAAATCAACCACAAGTCGGACCAATAGGAGGTCGAACCAATGGGTGGTCTGTCTGCCAGTGGCCGCTGAAACCAGATGTTTGTGCTGCCAGTCGGCCTCGGACGTGTGTTGTCAGTCCCTGGAGGCGGAAAGTTGCTGCATAACGTAAAACTGGAGGAGAGGGGCGCATGATGTCTGTCCGACTACCCATTTCTCCAACCATACATTTCTTTATTTTTGCGTCCATTAGTCCGAACTCCCATTTCTCCGACTTAAGTAGCCCTAACTCTTAACCTTACCCCAAACCTAACCTTAACACTGTAGAATGGGTAGTCGGAGAAATGAGCCGTCGGACCTTTGGGGAGTCGGACTGATGTATGCTCCCCGGAGGAGAGTGGGTGAGTTGTTTTCGTCTCTTTTCAATAGAAACCAGGCAAAGCTAACAGATGTTTGATGCCTCGTATTATGTGCTGGGACCCTGTTTGTATTGTTGATGACGTTTGGTGCTGTTCTGAGCATTATTTGTGGCTATGAGTGGCTTTTTGATCGCAGTTTGCGCGTGGAGAAAATAGACTTGCTAAAGTTGCTACAACTAGAGAAGCTAGCGGTCAGCAGACTTCATCTCTCGAGAGGAGGGGGGGTCTAACTCGGCATATGTGTTGTAGATGTTGGACCATAGGTTAAACTTACGTCGGAATATCCCTTTAACTCATCAGACGCTGCCAGAGAGAATCTGCTGCTGTTTCTAAAACTCTTCCTGTAAACTCTCCCCTCAGATCCAGTGTCTCCAGTGAAGCTGACAGTCGACTCTGTGACAAACAGCGAATACTCCTGTGACCTCACTGTGACCTGCAGATCACTGGACTCAAGTCAGATCAGCATCAGCACCACTGTTACCTGTAACAACATCATCTGCAGGCGGAAGGGAAGAGAAAAGTTAAAGTTATGGTTCATTAGTGGTTCTCTCCATGTTTACCTGCAGTGGGGCATGATCATCTGTGACTATAATGACCAGGTCAGCTGGACCAATGATACGATGAATATCTGGGATATCTGCTCTCAAAAGCCTGTTGGTAAGAGTCACAGATTGTTAATGATTCCTTCTCTCAATAGAAACAAGAGTTACACTGTGGAGAGAAAGTCTGTGTGATGTGTAAAGTATGATCTAGTGGATCCAGTGACTTTTTAAACATTTATGGTCTAACAGTCCTGAGGACTCTCAGATATCTTCTCATGTATTTATACTGCTAACAGAGGTATTTGTGACATGAAAACACTTGAATTGTGTCAACATTTCTGATAAAGTTTTTGTTTTTTATCTTCACTTTAATGCAGCCGTCATAATTGGATCTTCAGTTTCAGCTGCTGTCGTTGTTCTGGGTTTGATCCTTTGCAGCGTCCTTTACATGAAGGGTAAGTCCCAGTGTGAAGAGATTGATGCAGTCAAAGTCTGTTTTTTAAACAAATGCATCAGTGCAGCAGAGCATACTATATGTCTTCATACCCTAAACCTACTGTAACTACTGCACAGCATCACAATGAGTAGAGTTCAGCTAGATTTTTACTACTCAGATCTGCTGTTCTTGAGTTATTACCATCATGTTTCCTGTAAATTCAATTAGGTTCAGTTGTGAACGTGAACAGCTTGACTCAGGTTTTTCATATCTGTCTCCAAAAACAGCAAAAATCACTTTGACTGTAAAACAGGATGAGCTGTGTAATTTGATTTTATCTAACCATGCATGTGACAAACCCTGTAGAAGGATTTTGTGTAAATTGAACCGGTAGAACTGTGACAAACAGCCACTGAAGCTGCTCTGTGTGGAAACAGCTCAAAATATCTTTATTTCAATAACTTTATTGGTTGGGGGGGGGGGGGATATAATTCTGACTTTGAATTCTGAGAAAAATGTAAATTTTAATGAAATCAACACATACTGTATATTTTTTTATGACTGACAGGTAGAAAAAGGGACAGTGGAAATACGGCAACTCGTCAGGTAAGCATCTGCAATGTGTGTTCTGCTGATTCACACTGAACTCAGTAACTTTCAGTGGCACTGACATCATCTACTTAAATGATGTGTGTGTTTGGTAAAAATTCATTTAAAATCCTCATGTGATTTCTTTCTAGGAGCTGGCTGCAGCCCAAACTCAGAGTGCCAGAGAAGACTATATTACAACCACCTTTGGTGTCGTTTCAGACTGAACCAGATGAATCCACCAGGACCAAAGTCACCAACCTGCCAGAGACTGCGTACAGTACGCCAGTGGCCACCAACCGTTTTTAGCCCAAAATCCCTTACCTCAGTTTTGGTGACAGGAGAAAACTACTGTCCAGATTATACCCACAATTTGAGGCATTTTATTTAGCCTTTTTGTAATTGAATTACATCAAACATTTTTGTTCAGCTTTCAAATTGATGTCACCAAGAACCACTGTTGGGGCATCCCTGTCTTATGTGTTAATAATTTCACATTATACCTTGAATCTTAATAACTTAATTTCAGTGCATCACAAAAAATAAAGGCACGTGGCCTATTTCCCATCTATATGAGGAAATTATTTGTTAAAGAACAATTCCAGGAAAATTCAACCGGGGCTATACTTTTCCTAATATTTTACGTCTGAAAGAAGGATTTTGAAGATATTCTATTTTATTGCTCCGGTTTTGCAGTAGTTGTGTCTGTCCCCGCATCGCCACGGCAGCCATGAATGGGAGCGGATTGATCTCATGATGTTGTGTTTTGTCCACAGACAGCATCAGGTGGCTATTCAAACATGCAGTACACCGAGGGGGTAGCGGACATGTTTGTAAATGGAGCTGTAATACAAAGTCTTGCAGAGTTATCACCCAGTGTTCTTTCTGTTTTGTAAATAAAATGTTTCATAACAACAATACAATGAAGGAGGGAGAAGACTGCAACCATTTATGTAGACAGTGATTTTATTTGATCAGATTTGAAAATGTTTGCAACACTTTGATGAGGTTTCAAAGATACTCACATGTCAATGTACCTAATAATGTTTCTTTCAGAAAATACACTTTTTAATATTTGATACAAATTCAAATCTTGATTATCCATCAGTTTTGCCAAGTTTTTATTCAATAAATACAATCATTTAAATGGATTCCTCTGATAAAACATTTGTGGGGGCTTTTTTTTTTTACTTTGATTTTTGGAAATTTCACCTTCACGAACAAAACTAAATTTTGTGTTCATTTACACGCAACCAAGCTATAACCCATAATAATTTGTATAGCCCTTTTCATACATTGCCATGCAACTCAAAGTGCTTTACATCTAGAGATTTATTTCAATAGTATATTATATTAGTATTAATATATTATAGTATATATTATAAATCAAGAAGGCTTTGGTTTAAAGATTTGTTTCCACTTCCTTTTTAAAGATGTTCACGGAGGTGGCTTGTTTGGTGTAGAGGTTTAGGGTATCATTGAACGGGCTGTCGCACCGCCCCTGGGAGATTTTATTAAAAAGAAAAATAGTGTGACAATAACAAGGTCAGACACCAGGGGGATCATGTGAGGTACAGTTTAGGAGAACAGCATTTGCACAGAAGGTTTTATCAGTCTATGGTTACTCAGCATGGAACACACTACCGCTGGTCGTAAAAGAAAACAATATTGCATTTAAGAAACAGCTAAAAACATGGCTTAGTAAAAGTCAGCTCTTTCTTTCTTTCTTTCTTTCTTTCTTTCTTTCTTTCTTTCTTTTTAGATAATTTATAGGCACTTAACTCAATTGCATTTCAAAAATAGCACTTTATAGATACGGGCTGATAATGCACTTTAGTGAATCTGAAATAACACTTCCTATTCCCCCTGATTTGTTCTAGAGAGAATAAATAAATATGTTTTTTGATTCTGTTCTATTGTTCTTGTTGGTATCAGGAGAGCCGTACACATGTTGGTTCCTCATTTCTACACATTTTACGTCCATGTCCATGATTCTCTCTCTGGCTGAAATGGTCGTGTAGCCGCATGTATGATTGATGCAAAATGAATATACCGTGCAGAATTTGGGGCACAGTTCCTGGTTAATGAACCTCAGCATATGGGTTTTCTGGTGGAGAGTTTCCTCTGGTCTCAGTGGATTTTATGCGTCCAGTGTGAGGTCGTACCAAAGCATAGCCTGTAGAAGGATCTGAAGCATCATTGGTTGGACTCTGATCCACTGGTCGGACTCTTTCAGCCTGGAAGATAAACCACAGAGAGTTTTAAAAGTGCCTTTATATGAAGTAATCCCATTTTCAGAAAATCATAGGGAACATGATGAACACAGCTGTGATCACACAGTTGTTGCAAAGTGTCGATTCTGTGAACATTGGAAGAAGGGTTTTTTGTTGTTGTTTCCAACAAATCAAGCAGCAGAAACCTCCTGCAGTCACTGTTCATGTTGAAACACATCAGGCTGATCTGATGCAGAGCGTTTAGTTTGAACACAAACAAGCAGTGAGACCAGTGATGTAAACATGTGGCAGAACCAGGAACAGCTGATGGAGCAGGGACACAGGGAAGTAAAGTCGTAGGTTTTGAGTTTGACAATATTTCTTTACTTCTCCTGTTTCCCCAAATCTGATTATTGCTGTTAAATTTCTCAAATTTTTTTGTCCAGCTGAACTCTGGGAGAAGGATTTGAAGAACTTACTTCAAGAGAGTCATATGTGTGACTTTCCATGTTCACTCTGTCACCTCCAAATTAGTCATAAAGAATATTTCACATTTTACTTTAGATTTCTACTGTGTAAATGCATTAATATTTACATTATTCAAACACAATGTTACTCACCAGTTTTTTTAGACAAAGAACAGTTCCTATGACAACTCCTACAAGAAACAACAGGCAACCAACAACAACAAGAGGAGTAAAACGAAATGGTTCAGGATCTGTAATAAAAGATAAAAACCTGATTAGACATTTAAATCTGTTGTCCTACTATAGCAACACATGTTGTGCTTTTGACAGATTACATACATTTCATGGTAAATGTTCTAAATAATAAGAATTATGAATGAGGGCAACTAATAATGTTGCAAAATTAAATATAATCTGCTACATAATTTAAGAAGGCCAATCTGGTATGTAATGGCAACAGCAACATGAAGCACAAGCAGGTTATAATATGAAATAATGAATTCACTACGTAAGGGATAATGTATAGTTCGGAGGTTGTTATGGAGAAATAAACCCCGACAGGTTGTATGGATTCATTCAACATGAAGGGGTTTATTTCTCCATAACAACCGACCAACTGTACATTATCCCGCTTATTACACGGTTTACGAGTGAAATAATTAATTTGAAACATAATGTTGACCAAAATACGACTTTCATCGATTTAAAATTGCATTTAGCGAATCTGCAAGACCGGTCACTTCCGCTGTTTTGCCGAGCCTCCTCCCGTTCGTGCATGTGAAGCCTTTGATAATCAATCAGTGGATCGACGGATTACCATACACGTGTTAAAATGTGTGTATTGTGTGTAGTCGTATCTGTCATAAACAAGAGATTAACTTTACTGTTTACGGGGTGCGTTTGTGTCGCGGAGCCGCGGTGCCAGCTGCACCGAGACGAGAGGAGAGCTGAGACACCGGGTCAGAGGCTCTGATGCAGGTCTGGTTTCCAGCAGCGATGTGGAAGGAGCCTCCACTCTCCTTGTAACAAGTTACAAGTCATTTATCTAACATCACTATTAGTCCGAAGCTGTTTAATGACGGTAAAAATGAAACACAAGGTAAATATCCTGCATAGTTTCTCTTTTCTGTACTGCGCTGATCAGAGCGGCGTCCCTAGCAACGGTCTGTTATACATGACGACGGTCTGTCAGTGCCCGATCCGTACCCGGAACACGATCCGTTCCAGGACGCTTCTGCGCATGCGCACGCACATGCGCACTCCCCCCATCTTTTAGTTTACGGCAGACACCGCGGATATGGATGAAAACAGAGACGTTCTATGAGGAAAAACACAAGCACGTCGCAACGAATTCCCCTCTGTTCTATTTCTGATTAAATTAAATGTAATGTAGACCGATCAGTTAATTGTAAAACATTTATTTATTGATGTAAATGTGGTGATTTCTGCACATACAGACAGCAGCAAGTCAGCACTGCTCCTCTGACCAGCTCCTCCTGAAGCTTCACTTTTCATTTACACAAACTAATCAATGAGACCATAAATTAATCTGCTCGCTTTCTCCACCGGCATGACGACGTCTGGGTGACCGGTCAATCACCTCAGCCGGCCGGCTGCTGCCTCTGAGATGAGCCGAGCAGCGAGCTAACGTTAGCTCCCGGTGGCTACTCCCAGCTATGCTCCCAGCTCTGCTCCCAGCTAGCTCTGCACTTCTCCCAAAACCGGAGCAAACTTCCAAACAGACGTCAGTTGGATAAACTGACCACAGATTAGGACTCTAAACTGTGACTTTCTCGCATGAAAAAATATTTAAAATTAATAAAGTGACGTTTTAACAACGCTACGGCGGACTTTTAGCTGCTCTACTGCTAGGCTATCAGTTAGCATAGCTTTGAAGCTAATGCCGTAAAACGGCGCATGCGCAGAAGCGCTGGAACGGATCGTGTTCCGGGTACGGATCGGGCACTGACACGGTCTGTTATACAGAAATAACAGACCGCAGAACGCAGCGCTGGACCAATCAGAGAGCAGGATTCAATAGAGCCGTGTAATAAACTAATTTAATGTTCCTTTGAATTAAACTCATCTTACACTTTCTACCTGACATGATGATTGACAAATCATATATTTATTTGTTCTAAATTTAACAGCAGCAGATTCTCTCTGTCGGTGTCTGAAGAGTTAACAAACCCACCTTCAACTGTGACGATGTATCCAGATATTTGTTGGGTTTTAACAGTCGATATCACTTGTGCAGTATACACTCCACTGTCTGACTTTTGTAGATTCTTCAGTTTCACAGAGAAATTTTCCACAGACACCTCGACCCTTCCACTGTAAAGATCAGAGACTGTTGGTTCTTTACCGGGGAAAAATGATACTAAAATAACGCTTCCATTGAATCTCCATTGAATAGTAATAAATCCCTCAGGTACATCAGCCTCCTTGACCTCCAGATGTAAATCCTCTCCTGTCTTCACAAACACAGGAGTCTGAGCTCTGGACCCTGTGGAAACAAAACACACACAATACAATAAAAATCAAAGACAGTACATTTTTTGTAAATTCTGAATTCTACTGTGTTTCTATTTATCATTTCTGACACTTGGATCATTAGTTCAATATTATGAAGCATCTGTGTTTCATTCACAGTAATAATAGTTGTTGGAACATATTTAACTGCACTGACTCAGTGTGTCAGCGCCACCTGCTGGAGGACGGAGGAGTGGACCAGGTCAAACTGAAGCTCTTTACTTTTCTTTTAACATCCTAAACACTGGATCCATTGTCTCATTGCTCAACTTTACTGTTCCTATCTAATGATATATTTACTTCTTTGTTTGTTTGGTTTTTCTTCTTTCTTTGGTCTCATGTTGATGAGTCAAACCTCATTGAACCATTTGGAGTTATAGTTATTACATTTATGTGATTGTGTCATATGACCATCCATTGTCTACACACACTTATTTACAGTCAGGGTGTTAAGAGAAACATAAGATGGATTTGATGTCAAGACCATGAACCAATCAGATGTGTCTGATTATAGTTAAATTACAACTTTGCTACTATAACTACAACTTAACGTTTCAACATTTAGTGCAACAAAAACCAGTGTTCAGTGAAGCAAATCATTCAAAATCACCATAGAGCAAAAATGTCTGATCCAATCAGCGAGATCAGAGAGACCATTAAAACATTTTAGACGATCATCAAATAAAGTAACTTAGTTTGTGGTTGTTAAAGTTCCTGTTGACAAGTTTCCTATGTTAGAAATATAAATGTTCTCTTTTCACACTGAACCTGACAAACCACCAACACGTGTCCACCTCTTCCTCTACATTTCTACGAATTCATTTAAGAGTGTAAATTCATTTTAAAGCAGAAGTAAGTGATATATTTGTGTTAATATAAGTCTTAAATAATTATATCTTCCGACAGCAATCACTTACATAGAGTGTTTGGACCGAAACACGGGTCTGTCAGTCCCTCTGCTCTGCTCTGAGCCCAGGAGAAAACATTTCTCGTATCCTACAGTTTTTATCCAATGAGGAGAGAGAACGGCATGCAGGGCTGTGTGTGCAGCCAAGGAACGCCGTGAATGTGGCGACGTAGGGACGAGGACTGTTATGGTGCATTCAAGGCAAATCGTAACTCGTATTTTTCCGACCGTGAAGTGGTACCAGTTCGATCTGGTACGAGTTCACGGGTCAGAAGTTACGAGTGGCCGTTATAGTGACTTTCACAGGTAAAACAGGTCGGAAAAACACGAGTGGGTTGCCTGGAACGCTACAAAGTCGTAAGTTGTGACTTGAAGCTGTAATTTACGGTTTCAAAAGCCTGCCTGGAACGCAGCATTAGCGAAAACGACCGGATCGCTTACTTCTGCTTTAATTCAATATCTGTCTTACAAACAATCCCTTTTTTATTAAATGTTTAAGTAGTTGAGGCGTCGTTTAGCTCAGTGGGTAGAGGAGACGGCCCACATGCAGAATTTATAGTCCTTGCTGCAGCGGCCCTGGTTGGATTCCTTTGCTGCATGTCATTCCCTCTGTCTCCCCAATGCCCAAACAATACTTTAAATAAAGTGGTTGTAAAGAGTTTTGTAGCCGAGTGAACTTTCACAGAAGATTAATCTCTTCTGGTTTAATTATCCAGACTGTTGGTTCTTCTTCTTGTTACTGAAACTTAACTTCTACCTAATATTCATGATCCAGACCTCCGTTATCATTGATCTATCTGTCAATATCAGTTTATCAGACAGTGTTCATGTCTTACCTGCAGCCTTTACGCAGACCAGCAGTCCCAGTATCACAAAGACAGACTTCATGTTCTCTGACTTCTCTCAGACCAAACTGAACAAGTGTGAAGTGGTGAGTCCTGTGATACTGTAACATACTTAACACAAATGTACACTTCCTGTCAAAACCACTGTCAGATTCAAAATGTCAAATTGAACTTCTCTATTAAAAGAAACTGCCTATGTTTTATTGGTCTTCATCAGTGTCAGTGATCGTCTGTACTGCAGCTAAAGACTCACAGCAAGAGAAATGAGATATCACTTTGTTACTTCTTGTGAATTTATATTTATTCATTTGTGAAGATTATGTTGCTGAACTTTTGTTTGTCCCATTAACGTTATATCAAGGTAACCATGGTGATGCTAAAGTCAATGTGGGGCAACAACAACCCTGCAGCACTGGAGTGTCCTCTGCTGACATCACTCTGTAGAGGATCAATATTATAAAATACTAGAAACCATCTTCACCTACTTTAGAGTCCAAACTGAAAAGTAACAAAACTGAAACAACTTCTCAGTTTCAAAAGATGTAAAAAAAAAATAAAAAAATAAAAATTCAAAGATATTTATAATGTTTACATTGTGTCCATAAAAAATATACATCAAATCATGAGCAGGATTTGGGTTAAAGCTGAGAGTCACTGAAGCTTTACAAAAGAGTTTCATGTATTTTAGAAGCTGATTTAACAAGGAAATAAAATCCTGACTAGTTTACATCCAGGTTTCATTTCTTGTTCACATGCATCAAACTAGAGAAAGGTTCACACATAAAATAAAAATAAAAAGCCCAAACGTGTCCACAGTGCTCCCAGTGGTCAGAGACAACACAGAGGCTCCTTTAACTTGACATTTCAGTTTTTCTTCTGGAGTCTCTCCATGACATGGACACTGATGACAGCAGTCACCATGACGACCAGACCCACAGAGAAGACGACTGTCTTCACCAGGCAGAGAGAGACACCAGCAGAGAGACTCTCTGAACCTGCAACACAACAACCACCTTCATCAGACTGACACTGGTCAACAGGAAGTCATCAACCTCTTATTATTCTTCCTCTGTTTGCTCAGCACCTGTGTGTTTTACACTCAGTAACAACATCCACAACATCTGTCAAACTTGGTGACGTCACATCAGAAAAAAACAAAGTGGGTGATGTCATTAAGTTATTAATCATTATCATCATTTACTGTCTCTTTGAAAGAAGTTTGGTTTTACTTTTTAGTATTTAGAAAATAAATTCTCATTTGTTCTAAATGTAAATGTGTAACATTATCAACAGGATGTTTTCTCTGTCAGACTTACCAGTGTGTCGGGGACAAAAGTGATCAATCATTAAACTGACACTGGTCCTGCTGGCCTGGTTGCTATGGTTACAGATGATTTTGTAATTATCCAGGTAAACATGGAGAGTAGCTCCAGAGGTTGTGACCTTTGACCTCTCTCCTCCCTCCTGACTGCAGGTGGTGGTGTTACAGGTAACAGTGGTGCTGATGCTGATCTGATGTGAGTCCAGTGATCTGCAGGTCACAGTGAGGTCACAGGAGTCTGAGCTGTTTGTCACAGAGTCGACTGTCAGCTTCATTGGAGACACTGGATCTGAGGGGAGAGTTTACAGGAAGAGTTTTAGAAACAGCAGCAGATTCTCTCTGGCAGCGTCTGAAGAGTTAACAAACCCACCTTCAACTGTGACGAAGTATCTAGATAGTATTGGATTATCAATTGTTGTCACTAGTGCAGTATAAACGCCACTGTCTGACTTTTGTAGATTCTTCAGTTTTACAGAGAAATTTTCCACAGACACCTCGACCCTTCCTCTGTAAAGATCAGAGACTCTTGGTTCTCTACTAGATGAAAAAGTTACTAAAACACTTTGTTTGAATCTCCATTGAACATTAATAAATCCCTCAGGTACATCAGCCTTGACCTCCAGATGTAAATCCCCTCCTGTCTTCACAAACACAGGAATCTGAGCTCTGGACCCTGTGGAAACAAAACACACAAAATACAGTAAAATCACAGACAGTGGATTTTTTTGTAAATACTACTGTACATTCTACTGTGTTTCTACTATCATTTCTGACATTTGGATCATCATTAATCATGAAGCATCTGTGTTTCATCATGATTCACATAGTTGTCGAAACATAATTAACTCTTCTCTCAGCGCCACCTGCTGGAGGACAGAGCTCTTTACTCTTTCACACAGTGTAGAGTGAAGCAAATGATTCATAATTAACACTGAAAGACACTGTCACAATCAGTGAGATAATGACCAATAAGAAATCAATATCCAAAAAGCTTTTTCAAAATAAAAATGTTTCTCTTCTCACTCTGAACCAGACAAACCACAGACGTGTGTCCACACCCCTTCCTCCATATGTATTATCATTTAACATTGTAAATTCATTTTAATTCAATATCTGCCTGATTTTCACATATTTCTTTATTTGTTTGAATCTTTGTATTTTTTTTGTTTTGTTTTTGAACTTGAAGTTCTTTCTTACTCTTTTTGCTCACTTACTTTCAGTTCCTGACTTTACACAATGATTCAGTGCTAAGATACAACAACCAGAATTTAACAAGAAGAAGACGAACCTGAGTATGAAACATTAGTTAAAAGATATTCCATCCTTTACCTTGTATTTGACATGAAGACACCAGGAAAACAGCTAATAGAAATGAAATACGTCCCATTCTGACACCTTCCAACATTTGGCGCAGGGAAAACTGAACAGACACATGTCACACAGTCATCCATAAGAGGAAGTTCTTTTCTTATCTTTGGCTCAACAGACTTTCTGCTCTTCTTACACAACATGTGCACATAGTTTTTGACTTAAAGGCTTAAAATTCAATTCAGTTTAGAACAGAGAAAGCAAACAGATAGAAACAGATTAGTGCTGATGGGAACGTGTGTTAATGACTTTGTTTCTCAGCTGTCAGCTGCATTTCACAGTTGTCATGGTGACACAGGATGAGGTTATGGCCTTCGGTCGTTGTCACATGTAGAGCAGAGGAAGTGGTCCGAATGTGATGAGGGAGTTTCAAGCATCACATGAAGACAGATCTTCTGACCTGAGCTGTTTTCTTGTTTCCTATAGAGATTAAAAATGTTGCACTGCTGTGAGTCTTTAGCCACAGACGACGACCACTGACACTGATGAAGATCAATACAACAGAACTTAAGGACCTGAAGCATCATTAGCTGGACTCTGATTCACTGGTCGGCCTGGTTCAGCCTGGAAGATAAACCACAGATTGTTTTAAACATGTCTTTATATAAAGTGTGTCAAGTGCAACGGAGATCCCAGGACTTGGCCTCTTATAGCAGAATGAACTGGGCTCTTGAAATCAAGGTAATCATTTTAGGAGGTTTGTTATATCAAATAAGTGATTTCTTGCTTTAGAAGTAATGATTGTTATAATCAACAATAATAATAACAGTAACGAAACTAAATTGAGAAATGTACGACTTAGTGTCTCATACACTGGCCTATAAAAGAGGAAGTGCAGTTAGGCAATAGGAGGAGTGCAATGGCTAGCACTCTGTATGCAGAAGGAAAAGATGACCATATAAAGTCATGTACTGTATTAGTTAAAGGGATAGTTCAACATTTTGGCAAATTGGCCCATTGCCATAATCCCTAGTGTTAGCAGTAGGTTCGTTATCTTTAATTGTCGGTGCAAGCTATTTTTAGAACGGCGGAGCAGAGACGCGAGCTGCTCAGAGCTACACTACGGAGGCTCATGGGATTTCTTGGTTTCCCTCATCAAACTTATCAAATACACAATCCAACAACTCCACAACGCTCTGGTGGACAAGTTGTGACCTGCACATTCACCACGCTAAGTTGTGTTGGAGGTAAATTCATGCAAAACCGCTGATGTGCGTTTCTGTCGGGGGCAGTTTTTCGTCAAGCGGTCTCTGCATTTGCCTCGAGTTTCAGTCTGTTAGAAATATAAATGTTCCGCTCTCACACTGAACCAGACAAACCACCAACACGTGTCCACTTCTTCCTCTACATTTCTACGAGTTAATTCAACAGTGTAAATTAATTTTAATTTAATTTTAATCTCTGATTTACAACCATCTCTTATTTATTAAATGTTGAAGTGGTTGGGGCGTCGTTTTGCTTAGTGTCTACTGTAGAGCATGCACCCCTTATGCAGAGGCTCGTCCTCGCTGCAGCGACACCGGTTGGATTCCACTGGAAGCCCTTTGCTGCATGTCACTCCCTCTCTCTGTCTCAGCTGGCATAAAATAATAATATATAATATATAGGGCCAGGACTCGATTAAAAAAAATAATCGAATTAATTAGAGGCGTTGTAAATAATTAATCGCAATTAATCGCATTTTAATCGCATATAATATTTGACCTGAGAACAGTGAGAAGCATTTTTTTTTCACATGGATTGTAGTATACCATTGAATGACTGAATACAAAGCTTAAGCATTCAAGGTGGTACTTAACCAAGACCAACAGACTATGGATGCAAATTATCGATTAATTCATTAATCGATATTTGATACAGATTAAATGGTCTTTCCTTCCAATACACTATGATGATTACTGTAGTATTTAACTAGGCTACTTAAATCACAGTAGCATAAACTGATTTGTTGAACTCAGCCTGATGTAAACATTAATAAAACTCAGTAACCAATCACACAGCAGCTCCATGTTGTCCCTGTGTGATGTTCAGGGACAGGTCAGGACAGTCTGAAGACAGAGCTCTGAGGGTGAAGTCCTGTCATAATGAGATGAGCTGCACCTGTGACAGTGACAGGTCATAGATATAGCGCTGCAGCTGAGCAATTAGCGCTATATAGCGCATTTAGCGTGCGCCCGTGTCTGTGTATCTATGTGCAGGCAGAGATCAGAGATGGTGTTTTAAATAACCATGCTAGCGTTTCACCAGCTCTCATCTCTGCCAGTCAGCCTCTCAAACTGCCGCCTCTCTCGCGTGCGGGCGCACCGCACGTAGACACACGTGAGAAAAAAAAAAAATTGAAAAAAAAAAAATTAATAAGTGCGATTAAAATGCGTTAATTTTTTTAACGCGTTAATTTTTGTGTAATTAATTAATCGTAATTAATGCGTTAAAGTCCCGGCCCTAATAATATAATAAAGACAGTGTTCATATCTTACCTGCAGCCTCCGTGCAGACCAACAGTCCCAGTATCACAAAGACAGACTTCATGTTCTCTGACTGATGTTAATGTGCATAAAAATCACACAGTTCAGCCTCAGGTTCTGCAGAAGCCAGCAGTTGATTTTATTCTTGTTCTTTGCTGATAATAGTGCTTCATTGATCCAGCTATCATTGTTAGCATCTTGTGTCTTTGCTGCATTCAGAAAATATTTCAGTTGTTTCTCATTATATAAATTATACATCAAATCATGAGCAGGATTTGGGTTAAAGCTGAGAATCACTGAAGCTTTACAAAAGAGTTTCGTGTATTTTAGAAGCTGATTTAACAAGGAAATAAAATCCTGACTTGTTTACATCCAGGTTTCATTTCTTGTTCACATGCATCAAACTAGAGAAAGGTTCACACATGACAATAAAAATAAAAAGCCCAAACTTGTCCACAGTGCTCCCAGTGGTCAGAGACAACACAGAGGCTCCTTTAACTTGACATTTCAGTTTTTCTTCTGGAGTCTCTCCATGACATGGACACTGATGACAGCAGCCACCATGACGACCAGACCCACAGAGAAGACGACTGTCTTCACCAGGCAGAGAGAGACACCAGCAGAGAGACTCTCTGAACCTGCAACACAACAACCACCTTCATCAGACTGACACTGGTCAACAGGAAGTCATCAACCTCTTATTATTCTTCCTCTGTTTGCTCAGCACCTGTGTGTTTTACACTCAGTAACAACATCCACAACATCTGTCAAACTTGGTGACGTCACCTCAGAAAATACCAAGTGAGTGATGTCAGGCTCAAGACCAAGGGGGCAGTTGTGGGTCTGAGAAGTGAAGCTCACTTCCGCGTTCAAAAAACTGCAATCCCCTCGGATTCCTCTGGGGGCTGGTGTCAGAAGGGAGCATTCCCCATAGAGCCCCATGTTAAAATCGCCGACTTTACATCCTCAATAAACATGTTAAAAGCCTGGTGTCAGAACGTTTTTTCGTCTCAACCGATAGTTTCTACCCTCGCACACACTCTGAGGGGGGTGAATTTTTTTTTAACTCTACAGTTTTACTGTTATTAGGTTAAAACTCTGGCCAATCAGGGCGCGGAAACGTTGAGTGACAGGTTCGAGCAGCTCCGTGGACAGGCTGCTTCGAGGCCAGTGGGCGGGTTCTCGGCCGGCCAATCCAACATGGCGCTGTTCAGGCCGCCATATTTGAGTCACAAAAACGACTCCCCAAAACCAATGGGGGACGTCACGGATGCTACGTCCATTCTTTTTACAGTCTATGCTCAAGACCCATCTATTTAATTTAGCTTTAAACTAATGTCTTACTTTTATAGTCAAATTATATTTTAGCCAATTTTTATCCTCATTTAAATTTTTACTTTCTTTTATGAGTTCATTTTTAGCTATTTTTATTAGTAGTATTTTATTTTATTATTTTTATTTTTTACTTTCTCTTATTATTTTATTAATTTTTATGTTCTTAGTCTGTGTAGTGGTTTTATGTTTTTACTTCATGTCTCCAGTGTTTCCTCAGTGGGGGCCGTCTGTGCTGGGGCCTGTGATCGGCTTTCGCTGGGATGTCTCTGACTTGTGGTGCACATCTGCTCGGCCCGGTGGGGGATCTATGGCAGTGCTTCAGAGGATGTTGTTACGATGCCATGTAAAGCCCTTTGAGACAAACTGTTTGTAAAAACGGGCTATACAAATGAAATTGCTTTGCTTTGCCTTGCCTCCCCCTCCCCCCTCCCCTCACTGGCCTGTATGATGGGTGCCCGGGTGGAGGCATCCTGGCCGTGCTCCGTGACCAGCACCCAGTACAGACGGCCTGGTGTTTCCTGACCTGGGGCCTCTGTATTCAGCCACATGTTTCACGTTTCTTAGATCTTGCTTCGTGTGTGTGTGTGTTTGTGTGTGTGTGTGTGTGTTTGTGTGTGTGTGTTTGTTTGTGTGTGTGTGTTTGTTTGTGTGTGTGTGTGCGTGCGTGCATTTGTATGTGCTTGTGCGTGTGGATATAGGTGGGGTTTTTATGGGGTGGGGTCGGGTGGGGTTGGGTGGGGGTGGCTTTTGAACATGTAAAGCATTTTGTGCTACATTTTTTATGTATGAAAACTGCTCTATAAATAAAGTTTATTATTATTATTATTAAGTTATTAATCATTATCATCATTTACTGTCTCTTCTAAATAAGTTTGGGACATGAAGCAACATGAAGCACAAATAGGTTACAATATTGAATTATTAATTCAGGTCTGAAGAGTTAAGAAGGCCAATCTGGTATGTAATGGCAACAGCAACAGCAACATGAAGCTATAATATTAGGTTATAATATGCAATAATGAATTCACTACACTAATTTAATGTTCCTTTGAATTAAACTTATCTTACACTTTCTACCTGACATGATGATTGACAAATCATATATTTATTTGTTCTAAATTTAACAGCAGCAGATTCTCTCTGTCGGTGTCTGAAGAGTTAACAACCCACCTTCAACTGTGACGATGTATCCAGGTAGTGTTGGATTTTGACCAGTCGATATCACTTGTGCCGTATAAACTCCACTGTCTGACTTTTGCAGATTCTTCAGTTTCACAGAGAAATTTTCCACAGACACCTCGACCCTTCCTCTGTAACGATCAGAGACTGTTGGTTCTTTATCGGGGAAATATGTTACAAAATTGTCACTTCCATTGAATCTCCATTGAAGAATAAGAAATTCCTCAGGTACATCAGCCTCCTTGACCTCCAGATGTAAATCCTCTCCTGTCTTCACAAACACAGGAGTCTGAGCTCTGGACCCTGTGGAAACAAAACACACATAATACAATAAAAATCACAGACAGTGGATTTTTAGTAAATTCTGAATTGTACTGTGTTTCTATTTATCATTTCTGACACTTGGATCATTAGTTCAATATTATGAAGCATCTGTGTTTCTTCATGATTCACCTTAATAATAGTTGTGAGAACATATTTAACTGCACTGACTCAGTCTCAGAGAAAGAAGTCTCAGCGTCACCTGCTGGAGGACAGAGGAGTGGACCAGGTCAAACTGAACACGTCACTCAAGTATTTCACTTTTCTTTTAACATCCTAAACACTGTGGATCCATTGTCTCATTGCTCAACTTTACTGTTCCTATCTAATGATATATTTACTTCTTTGTTTGGTTGGTTTTTCTTCTTTCTTTGGACTCATGTTGATGAGTCAAACCTCATTGAACCATTTGGAGTTATAGTTATTACATTCATGTGATTGTGTCATATGACCATCCATTGTCTACACACACTTATTTACAGTCAGGGTGTTAAGAGAAACATAAGATGGATTTGATGTCAGGACCATGAACCAATCAGATGTGTCTGATTATAGTTAAATTACAACTTTGCTACTATAACTACAACTTAACGTTTCAACATTTAGCACAACAAAAACCAGTGTTCAGTGAAGCAAATCATTCAAAATCACCATAGAGCAACACTGTCTGATCCAATCAGCGAGATCAGAGAGATCATTAAAACATTTTAGACGATCATCAAATAAAGTAACTTAGTTTGTGGTTGAGCGGTTTCCTGTTGACAAGTTTCATTATGTTAAAAAAAATGTTCTCTTTTCACACTGAACCTGACAAACCACCAGTACGTGTCCACCTCTTCCTCTACATTTCTACAAATTCATTTAAAGCAGAAGTAAGTGATATATTTGTGTTAATATAAGTCTTAAATAGTTATATCTTCCGACAGCAATCACTTACATAGAGTGTTTGGACTGAAACACGGGTCTGTCAGTCACTCTGCTCTGCTCTGAGCCGAGGAGAAAACATTTATCGTATCCTACAGTTTTTATCCAATGAGGAGAGAGAACGGCATGCAGGGCTGTGTGTGCAGCCAAGGAACGCCGTGAATGTGGCGACGTAGGGACGAGGACTGTTATGGTGCGTTCAAGGAAACTCGTATTTTTCCGACCGTGAAGCCGTACCAGTTCGATCTGGTACGACTTCACCGGTCGGAAGTTACGAGTGGCCGTTATAGTGACTTTCACCGGTAAAACAGGTCGGAAAAACACGAGTGGGTTGCCTGGAACGCTACAAAGTCGTAAGTTGTGACTTGAAGCTGTAATTTACGATTTCAAAAGCCTGCCTGGAACGCAGCATTAGCGAAAACGACCGGACCACTTACTTCTGCTTTAACAGTGTAAATTCATTTTAATTCAATATCTGTCTTACAACCAATCCCTTTTTTATTAAATGTTTAAGTAGTTGAGGCGTTGTTTAGCTCAGTGGGTAGCGGAGACGGCCCACATGCCGAATTTATAGTCCTTGCTGCAGCGGCCCTGGTTGGATTCCTTTGCTGCATGTCATTCCCTCTGTCTCCCCAATGCCCAAACAATACTTTAAATAAAACAGAATGTTAAAGTGGTTGTAAAGAGTTTTGTAGCAGAGTGAACTTTCACAGAAGTTTCATCTCTTCTGGTTTAATTATCCAGACTGTTGGTTCTTCTTCTTGTTACTGAAACTGAACTTCTACCTAATATTCATGATCCAGACCTCCGTTAACATTGATCTATCATCAATATCAGTTTATCAGACAGTGTTCATGTCTTACCTGCAGCCTTTACACAGACCAGCAGTCCCAGTAGCACAAAGATGGACTTCATGTTCTCTGGCTTCTCTCAGACCAAACTGAAACAGTGTGAAGCGGTGAGTCCTGTGTTACTTAACACAAAATATTTCCTGTCAAAACCACTGTTAGATTCAAAATGTCAAATTGAACTTCTCTATTAAAAGAAACTGCCTATGTTTTATTGGTCTTCATCAGTGTCAGTGATCGTCTGTACTTCAGCTAAAGACTCACAGCAAGAGAAATGAGATATCACCTTGTTATTTCTTGTGAATTTATATTTATTCATTTGTGAAGATTATGTTGCTGAACTTTTGTTTGTCCCATTAACTTTATATCAAGGTAACCATGGTGATGCTAAAGTCAATGTGGGGCAACAACAACCCTGCAGCACTGGAGCTTCCTCTGCTGACATCACTCTGTAGGGGATCAATATTATAAAATACTAGAAACCATCTTCACCTGCTTTAGAGTCCAAACTGAAAAGTAACAAAACTGAAACAACTTCTCAGTTTCAAAAGATGTAAAAAAAATAAAATAAAAATGAATGAATAAAAAATCATAATGTTTACATTATGTCCATAAAAATTATACATCAAATCATGAGCAGGATTTGGGTTAAAGCTGAGAATCACTGAAACTTTACAAAAGAGTTTCATGTATTTTAGAAGCTGATTTAACAAGGAAATAAAATCCTGACTAGTTTACATCCAGGTTTCATTTCTTGTTCACATGCATCAAACTAGAGAAAGGTTCACACATGACAATAAAAATAAAAAGCCCAAACGTGTCCACAGTGCTCCCAGTGGTCAGAGACAACACAGAGGCTCCTTTAACTTGACATTTCAGTTTTTCTTCTGGAGTCTCTCCATGACATGGACACTGATGACAGCAGTCACCATGACGACCAGACCCACAGAGAAGACGACTGTCTTCACCAGGCAGAGAGAGACACAAGCAGAGAGACTCTCTGAACCTGCAACACAACAACCACCTTCATCAGACTGACACTGGTCAACAGGAAGTCATCAACCTCTTATTATTCTTCCTCTGTTTGCTCAGCACCTGTGTGTTTTACACTCAGTAACAACATCCACAACATCTGTCAAACTTGGTGACGTCACATCAGAAAAAAACAAAGTGGGTGATGTCATTAAAGGGATAGTTCAACATTTTGGCAAATTGGCCCATTGCCATAATCGCTATAGTCATAGCAGTATAGGTTCATTACCTTTAATTGTAGGTGTAAGCTATTTTTAGTACAGCGGAGCGCAGCAGCTGGCTGCTCAGAGCTACGCTATGGAGGCTAACGGAATTTCTTGGTTTCCCTCATTAAACTCATCAAATACAAAATCCTAAAACTCCACAGCGCTTTTGTAGACAAGTTGTGAGCTGCACAACCACCACGCTATAAGATAATGACGGAACGATACGAAACGGAGCCGTTTTCGAGGTAAATTCATACAAAACCGCTGATGCGCGTTGCGTTCAGGGACAGTTTTTCAGCAAGCAGTCTCCGTATTTACTCTGTATTTACCTCGAAAACGGCTCCGTTTCGTATCGTTCCGTCATTATCTCATAGCGTGGTGGTTGTGCAGGTCACAACTTGTCTACAAAAGCGCTGTGGAGTTTTGGGATGTTGAATTTGATGAGTTTAATGAGGGAAACCAAGAAATTCCGTTAGCCTCCATAGCGTAGCTCTGAGCAGCCAGCTGCTGCGCTCCGCCGTACTGAAAATAGCTTACACCTACAATTAAAGGTAATGAACCTATACTGCTATGACTATAGCGATTATGGCAATGGGCCAATTTGCCAAAATGTTGAACTATCCCTTTAAGTTATTAATCATTATCATCATTTACTGTCTCTTTGAAAGAAGTTTGGTTTTACTTTTTAGTATTTAGAAAATAAATTCTCATTTGTTCTAAATGTAACTGTGTAATATTATCAACAGGATGTTTTCTCTGTCAGACTTACCAGTGTGTCGAGGACAAAAGTGATCAATCATTAAACTGACACTGGTCCAGCTGACCTGGTTGCTATGGTTACAGATGATTTGGTCATTCAGCAGGTAAACATGGAGAGTAGCACCAGAGGTTGTGACCTTTGACCTCTCTCCTCCCTCCTGACTGCAGGTGGTGTTGTCACAGGTAACAGTGGTGCTGATGCTGATCTGATGTGAGTCCAGTGATCTGCAGGTCACAGTGAGGTCACAGGAGTCTGAGCTGTTTGTCACAGAGTCGACTGTCAGCTTCACTGGAGACACTGGATCTGAGGGGAGAGTTTACAGGAAGAGTTTTAGAAACAGCAGCAGATTCTCTCTGGCAGCGTCTGAAGAGTTAACAAACCCACCTTCAACTGTGACGAAGTATCTAGATAGTATTGGATTATCAATTGTTGTCACTAGTGCAGTATAAACTCCACTGTCTGACTTTTGTAGATTCTTCAGTTTTACAGAGAAATTTTCCGCAGACACCTCGACCCTTCCTCTGTAACGATCAGAGACTCTTGATTCTCTACTAGATGAGAAAGTTACTAAAACACTTTGTTTGAAACTCCATTGAACATTAATAAATCCCTCAGGTACATCTGCCTGGACCTCCAGATGTAAATCCTCTCCTGTCTTCACAAACACAGGAATCTGAGCTCTGGACCCTGAGGAAACAAAACACACACAATGTAATACAGTAAAAATCACAGACAGTAGATTTTTTGTAAATACTACTGTACATTCTACTGTGTTTCTACTATCATTTCTGACATTTGGATCATCATTAATCGTGAAGCATCTGTGTTTCATCATGATTCACATAGTTGTCGAAACATAATTAACTCTTCTCTCAGCGCCACCTGCTGGAGGACAGAGCTCTTTACTCTTTCACACAGTGCAGAGTGAAGCAAATGATTCATAATTATTCACTGAAAGACACTGTCACAATCAGTGAGATAATGACCAATAAGAAATCAATATCCAAAAAGCTTTTTCAAAATAAAAATGTTTCTCTTCTCACTCTGAACCAGACAAACCACAGACATGTGTCCACACCCCTTCCTCCATATGTATTATCATTTAACATTGTAAATTCATTTTAATTCAACATCTGCCTGATTTTCACATATTCCTTTATTTGTTTAAATCTTTGTTGTTGTTTTTTACTTGAAGTTCTTTCTTACTCTTTTCACTCACTTACTTTCAGTTCCTGACTTTACACAATGTTTCAGTGCTAAGATACAACAACCAGAATTTAACAAGAAGAAGAAGAACCTGAGTATGGAGCATTAGTTAAAAGATATCCCATCCTTTACCTTGTATTTGACATGAAGACACCAGGGAAACAGCTAATAGAAATGAAATACGTCCCATTCTGACACCTTCCAACATTTGGCGCAGGGAAAACTGAACAGACACATGTCACACAGTCATCCATAAGAGGAAGTTCTTTTCTTTTCTTTGGCTCAACAGACTTTCTGCTCTTCTTACACAATTATGCACATAGTTTTTGACTTAAAGTCTTAAAATTCAATTCAGTTTAGAACAGAGAAAGCAAACAGATAGAAACAGATTAGTGCTGATGGGAACGTGTGTTAATGACTTTGTTTCTCAGCTGTCAGCTGCATTTCACAGTTGTCATGGTGACAGAGGATGAGGTTATGACCTTCGGTCGTTGTCACATGTAGAGCAGAGGAAGTGGTCTGAATGTGATGAGGGAGTTTCAAGCATCACATGAAGACAGATCTTCTGACCTGAGCTGTTTTCTTGTTTCCTATAGAGATTAAAAATGTTGCACTGCTGTGAGTCTTTAGCCACAGACAACGACCACTGACACTGATGAAGAGCAATACAACAGAACTTAAGGACCTGAAGCATCATTAGCTGGACTCTGATTCACTGGTCGGCCTGGTTCAGCCTGGAAGATAAACCACAGAGTGTTTTAAACATGTCTTTATATGAAGTGTGTCAAGTGCAACGGAGATCCCAGGACTTGGCCTCTTATGATAGCATGAACTGGGCTTTTGAAATCAAGGTAATCACTCTAGGAAGAGGTTTGTTATATCAAATAAGTGATTTCTTGCTTTAGAAGTAATGATTGTTATAATCAACAATAATAACAATAACGAAACTAAATTGAGAAATGTACAACTTAGTGTCTCATACACTGGCCTATGAAAGAGGAAGTGCAGTTAGGCAATAGGAGGAGTGCAATGGCTAGCTCTCTGTATGCAGAAGGAAAAGATGGCCATATGAAGTCATGTACTGTATTAGTTAAAGGGATAGTTCAACATTTTGGCAAATTGGCCCATTGCCATAATCCCTATAGTCATAGCAGTAGCTTGGTTACCTTTAATTGTCGGTGCAAGCTATTTTTAGAACGGCGGAGCAGAGCCGCGAGCTGCTCAGAGCTACTACGGAGGCTCATGGGATTTCTTGGTTTCCCTCATCAAACTTATCAAATACACAATCCAACAACTCCACAACGCTCTGGTGGACAAGTTGTGACCTGCAGATTCACCACACTAAGTTGTTTTGGAGGTAAATTCATGCAAAACCGCTGATGCACGTTCCCGTAGGGGGCAGTTTTTCGGCAAGCAGTCTCTGTATTTGCCTCGAGTTTCAGTCCGTTAGAAATATAAATGTTCCGCTCTCACACTGAACCAGATAAAGCACCAACACGTGTCCACTTCTTCCTCTACATGTATACGAATTCATTCAACAGTGTATATTTATTTAATTTTAATCTATGATTTACAACCATCCCTTATTTATTAAATGTTGAAGTGGTTGGGGCGTCGTTGTGCTTAGTGTCTACTGTAGAGCATGCACCAAGGCTATAGTCTTCGCTGCAGCGGCCCCCGGTTGGATTCCACTGGAAGCCCGTTTGCTGCAAGTCACTCCCTCTCTCTGTCTCCCCATTTCCTGTCTCTCTACAGCTGGCATAAGAGCCTAAAATAATAATTGAAAGAAAAAAAGACAGTGTTCATATCTTACCTGCAGCCTCCGTGCAGACCAGCAGTCCCAGTATCACAAAGACAGACTTCATGTTCTCTGACTGATGTATAAGTGCATAAAAATCACACAGTTCAGCCTCAGGTTCTGCAGAAGCCAGCAGTTGATTTTATTCTTGCTCTTTGCCAATAATTGTGGTTAATTGATCCAGCTATCATTGTTAGCATCTTGTGTCTTTGCTGCATTCAGAGAATATTTCAGTTGTTTCTCATTATATAAATTACACATCAAATCATGAGCAGGATTTAGGTTAAAGCTGAGATTCACTGAAGCTTTACAAAAGAGTTTCATGTATTTTAGAAGCTGATTTAACAAGGAAATAAAATCCTGACTCGTTTACATCCAGGTTTCATTTCTTGTTCACATGCATCAAACTAGAGAAAGGTTCACACATGACAGTAAAAATAAAAAGGCCAAACGTGTCCACAGTGCTCCCAGTGGTCAGAGACAACATGGCTCCTTTAACTTGACATTTCAGTTTTTCTTCTGGAGTCTCTCCATGACATGGACACTGATGACAGCAGCCACCATGACGACCAGACCCACAGAGAAGACGACTGTCTTCACCAGGCAGAGAGAGACACCAGCAGAGAGACTCTCTGAACCTGCAACACAACAACCACCTTCATCAGACTGACACTGGTCAACAGGAAGTCATCAACCTCTTATTATTCTCCCTCTGTTTGCTCAGCACCTGTGTGTTTTACACTCAGTAACAACATCCACAACATCTGTCAAACTTGGTGACGTCACATCAGAAAAAACAAAGTGGGTGATGTCATTAAGTTATTAATCATTATCATCATTTACTGTCTCTTTGAAAGAAGTTTGGTTTTATTTTCTAATATTTAGAAAATAAATTCTCATTTGTTCTAAATGTAACTGTGTAACATTATCAACAGGATGTTTTCTCTGTCAGACTTACCAGTGTGTCGAGGACAAAAGTGACCAATCATTAAACTGACACTGGTCCTGCTGGCCTGGTTGCTATGGTTACAGATGATTTTGTAATTATCCAGGTAAACATGGAGAGTAGCTCCAGAGGTTGTGACCTTTGACCTCTCTCCTCCCTCCTGACTGCAGGTGGTGGTGTTACAGGAAACATTGATGCTGATCTGATGTGAGTCCAGTGATCTGCAGGTCACAGTGAGGTCACAGGAGTCTGAGCTGTTTGTCACAGAGTCGACTGTCAGCTTCACTGGAGACACTGGATCTGAGGGGAGAGTTTACAGGAAGAGTTTTAGAAACAGCAGCAGATTCTCTCTGGCAGCGTCTGAAGAGTTAACAAACCCACCTACAACTGTGACGACGTATCCAGGCAGTGTTGGACTTTTATCAGTTCCTGTCACTTGTGCAGTATAAACTCCACTGTCTGACTTTTGTAGATTCTTCAGTTTCACAGAGAAATTTCCCACAGACACCTCGACCCTTCCAGTGTAATTAGTAGAGACTTCTGTTTCCCGGTCATGTAAAAATGTTACTAAATTGACTCTTCCATTGAATCTCCATTGAATAGTAATAAATCCCTCAGGTACATCAGTCTTCTTGACCTCCAGATGTAAATCCTCTCCTGTCTTCACAAACACAGGAGTCTGAGCTCTGGACCCTGTGGAAACAAAACACACATAATACAATAAAAATCACAGTGGATTTTTAGTAAATACTGAATTCTACTGTTTCTATTTGTCATTTCTGACACTTGGATCATTAGTTCAAAAGCATCTGTGTTTCATCATGATTCACAGTAATAATGGTTGTGGAAACATATTTAATTCAGCCTCTTAGCGCCACCTGCTGGAGGACAGAGCTCTTTACTTCTTCACACAGTGCGGAGTGAAGCAAAGTATTCAATATTCATTGAACAACACTGTCACAACCAGTGACATCACAACTATTAAGAAATTACAATATCGAATAAAGGAAGTAGGTTTGTAGCTGTTCAGGTTCTTTTTGACTAGTTTTTCCTACAATTTAAATGTTTCTCTTCTCACTATAAACCATGTGTGTCCACACCATCTGTGTTTCATCATGATTCACAGTAAGATAGACAGATACTTTCATAATCCTTCACAGGAAATTATGATTGTTACAGCAGCATTCACATGTCATTCGTTCATTGCAACAACGAAAAATAAGAAACAGATATATCTAAAGAATTAAATATAAAGTTGAGCTAAACACCCAGTAAACTAATAAATACCTACAAGTAGAAATGCAAAAATATATAATATAACATATAAATAGATATAAATCAATACGTCAGAGGTAAAAGACTATAGTTATAGAAACATATTTAAGTCAATCTCTCAGCGCCACCTGCTGGAGGACAGACCTCTTTATGTTTTCACACAGTGTAGAGTGAAGCAAATTATTCATAATCTATATTCATAATAAACTGTCACAATCAGTGAGGTAATGACCATTAAGAAATCAACCTAAAAAGCTTTTTCTCTATAAATAAAATAAAAATGTTTCTCTTCTCACTCTGAACCAGACAAACCACTGAAGTGTGTCCACACCTCTTATTATTTAACAATGTAAATTCATTTTAATTTAATATCTGCCTGATTTTCATACAATCCTGTTTTTGTTACTATTTTACATTTTTCTTAAATCTTCTGTTGTTTTTGTTTTTGTACTTTTTGAAAGTTTAGCTTTCTTTGTTTTGCACTCACTTATTTTCAGTTCCTGACTTTACCACAATGTTTCAGTGCTGAGGTGCAACAACCAGAATTTAACAAGACGAAGAATCTAAATATGGAGTATTAGTTAAAAAAAGATATTCTTTTACCTTGACATGAAGACACCAGGAAAACAGCAAATAGAAATGAAATACGTCCCATTATTCACCCTCAAACATTTGGTTTAAGTGCAGGCAAAACTTTAAAGACGTTCTGAACACGACACACTTCACACAGTGATCTGATGTGATACAAGGAAGTCAACTTCTTTTCTGTGGCTGACCAGACTTCCTATTGTTCTAACACAGCATGTGCACACGTCGCTTATCAACTTTAATAAAATACAATTCAGTTTTATTTAGAAAGTAGAAATCACAACATACCAGGTCATGTTCATTTAATAGATGAGATCAAGACCCTACAATAGTATTCAAAGATCAAAGAAAGTAGGCAGGGAATTGTACAAAAAAAGGTTTTAAATCTTGATTATCCATCAGTTTTGCCAAATCCGTTTTTACTCAATAAATACTATAACTGAAACAGATTCCTCTTGTGGAGGCAGTTTTCTTGAAAACATTAAGTGGAAGTAAGCGATCCGGTGGTTTTGGCTAACTTCCTGTCAGCAGATGGAGTTAGCAGCCCCCGCCCTCGTCCCTACGTCACCACATTCAGGCGCATCCCTTGGCTGCACACACAGAGAGGACTGCCCCTTTATGCCGTTCTCTCTCCTCATTGGATAAAGGTTGTAGGATACAAGGAAAGTTTTCTCCTGGGCTCAGAGCAGAGCAGAGTGACTGACAGACCAGAAGTGATTGCTGTTGGAAGATAGAACTATTTAAGACTTATATTAATGCATCTTTACAATATTCTAAAATATTCAAAAACATTTGAGAATTTCACCTTCAGAAACAAACCAGACTTAAAAAAGAAAAAGCAAAGCTGTTTATTGTACATTCAACATTAAAACTGTAACCACTCTGAAATGAAATGATCTGAGAATTGAATTTTTTCAGCAAAGACTTAAACATTGTTAACGTGACAGGCAGAACAACTGATACAACTTGCTCAACAAAATATGACACAGAGAAACACAAAACTGATAAAACTACACTTCACTCAAGCAGAAACATTTTAAAATGATAAGTATAAGGTGCCCGACATACAGATTTAATCCAGTTCAAGTACGAGTTTACCTCGAATATTAAAAAAAAACAATCTATTCTTAGATACAGATACTTAGATACAAAATATTTTATTCTTATCATTTGTGTGTTTGTTTCTTGTGGCACATAAAAGTTATTTCAAGTCTTTAAAAACAAGATGAGCATAAAACGCTGTGTCTGTTAACAGGAACTCATTGAGTTATTTTTGGGCATTACTGTAGCTACTAAATGGATTACCATAATGGATAGAATAAACAATTAGATGTAAACATAAGTGACTAAAGAACTATTTCAGACTCCAGATATATGATGTGAAGCCTGCAGAGCTGTTCAGGCAGACGACTCAAGCTGATCAGCTGATCAGTCACATGCTCTCCTCATTCAGGACGGGCTACTTAAACCCCCCAGTTTACCTGCTCGTCCCTGGCTGTGATGCTGCTGCTGCTGCTGCTGCTTCTGCTGCTGCATACCGCTGCTGCTGCTATAAAAGCTGCGTGTTGTTATTTTTGTCAAAACAATTAATGCAACCAGCAGCACCTCTTTCTGCAGCTAACATGCGCAGTAGAACGTCGTCGGGGCTACAGTGACCGACTGATAATCCCATAACGACAGATGTTTCACAGCTGCTGTTCTTTACACCTTCATCATGACAGAAAGCATCAGTGATCAATATTTACAGATATTCTTTCAAACTTTTGAAGGTTCATTGGTTGGACTCAGCTCCAGACTCTGGGCTACTTCAGCCTGGGAGATAAATCACAGAAAACGTTTTCCTTGTTGGTCATGAACACACAAGAAAACACATGCATACTTTAATTCTGTGTGCAGGTATGAGGTACCACATGTAAGTTTTCTCTTTGGCTGAAATGGTCGTGTATCTTCACATATAATTGATGCAAAGTGAATATAGTGCAGTGAGTGGAGTACAGTTCTTAGTTAATGTACCTCAGCATATGGGTTTTCTGGTGGAGAGTTTGTCCTGGTCTCAGTGGATCTTGTGGATTCATTGTGAGGTCCTGGTGAATCATAGGTTGTAGAAGCATCATTGTCTGGACTCTGATCCACTGGTCGGCCTGGTTCAGCCTGGATGATGAATCATAGAGTAAAGGCGCCTTTATTCTCTTTGCATATGAAGTAATCTCATTATCAGGAAATCAAATATGGTTTATAAAAACATTAAAACAATTAATACTCTGAGAGTTGAATTTCATTCTGTGTGAGAATATACTGATAAGACATATAACCTGATGTGAGACAAAACAGAAGCAAAGAGAGAAGAAAACAGCTGTGATCACACGTTGCAAAGTGCCAGTGTTTCTGAGAACATTGGAACAAAGCTAACAAAGCAACAGCAAAGTGATGAAAAAAACATGTAACACAAGCAAACTGACACAGGGAAGTAAAGTGGTAGGTTTTGATATCAAAGACATTTCTTTACTTCTCCTGTTTCCTTACATCTGATTTTTATTGTTAAATTTCTCAAAATTCTTTGTCTGACTGAACTCTGGGAGACAGATTTGAAAAACTTACCTCAGCATTACCAGTATTTTCCTCCTTCACGTTGTTACCTGCAAGTAAGTCATAGAGAATATCATCCTGTAACTACATTATTATTCAAACTGCACCTATCACACTTTCTTTTATTGTATATGTTGTAGCTTGGAGATGATGAATAAATGGACATGAAGGCAATATCAACTCTGACTCAGCTGACTTGAACACCACAATATAAACCCACATGTTGTTACTGTAGGTGTTTTAAGTTACACAGAAGTTTGTCACAGCACTAAAGGATGAACAGTCCCATTGATCCTGTAACTTAGTGAAGGGTAATTCTCATGGACATTAAAAGGATTTGGAGATTTAACTGTGTGTTCTGTTACAAAACACACTGACTCACCTCTTTGTTTTTTTCGAGCTGCTGCAAAACCTAATACAGCAATCAGGCCAAGAGCTAAAACACCACCAACACCACCAACAACAAGAGGAGTAATATTCTTATGAAGTGGTTCAGGATCTGTAATGAAAGACAAAAAACTGATTAGAAATGTATTCCTATTCTTAAAATGTCCTGTTAAATCAACTCATCTTGTGCTTTTGACACATTACACAAATTATAGTTTACAAAAGATCTAAACATTAAGAAATAATTAGCCATTTATTTGTTCATAATTTATATCTTAAATCCAGGTTGTACATTGTTTTACTCTTCTTATTAACATGTCAGTAATAAACATTTAATATGAGTATTTAAATTATATTACAGAGCTTTGACTTCTACAGATTGTCCACATTGAACTGAAACAGTACGATGACAGTTTTCTTTAGATTTGTTGTTTATTTAACCCAAATAGTCCAAGATTAAAGACCGAGCTGTAAACTCGGTATTAACACCAAGAAACACAAGGTGGTTATGATATTGACTAATTCATTCACTATTATAAATGAATGTCTGTATTTGAAAAAAAACTGAGCTTGTATTTCTATCTGTCTATGGTGGATCATATTGTTATTTATTCTAAATGTAACTGTGTAATATTATCAACAGGATGTTTTCTCTGTCAGACTTACCAGTGTGTTGAGGACAAAAGTGACCAATCATCATGCTGTCATTGGTCCTGCTGACCTGGTTGCTATGGTAACAGATGATTTTGTAATTATCCAGGTAAACATGGAGAGTAGCACCAGAGGTTGTGACCTTTGACCTCTCTCCTCCCTCCTGACTGCAGGTGGTGGTGTTACAGGTAACAGTGGTGCTGATGCTGATCTGATGTGAGTCCAGTGATCTGCAGGTCACAGTGAGGTCACAGGAGTCTGAGCTGTTTGTCACAGAGTCGACTGTCAGCTTCACTGGAGACACTGGATCTGAGGGGAGAGTTTACAGGAAGAGTTTTAGAAACAGCAGCAGATTCTCTCTGGCAGCGTCTGAAGAGTTAACAAACCCACCTTCAACTGTGACGTCATATCCAGGTAGTTGTTGTTCTTTACCAGTCGATATCGCATGTGCAGTATAAACTCCACTGTCTGACTTTTGTAGATTCTTCAGTTTCACAGAGAAATGTTTCACAGACACCTCGACCCTTCCACTGTAAAGATCAGAGACTTCTGTTTCTCCACCACGTAAAAATGATACAAAATTGTCACCTCCATTGAATCTCCATTGAAGAACAATAAATCCCTCAGGTACATCAGTCTTCTTGACCTCCAGATGTAAATCCTCTCCTGTCTTCACAAACACAGGAGTCTGAACTCTGGACTCTGTGAAAACAAAACAAAACTGTGTTTCATCATGATTCACAGTAATAATAGTTGTGGAAACATATTTAACTCTTCTCTTAGCGCCACCTGCTGGAAGACAGAGCTCTTTATTTTTTCACACGCAGTGTTTTTCAACCTTGGGGTCAGGACCCCACATGGAGTCGCCTGGAATTCAAATGCGGTCGCCTGAAATGTCTAGTGATTGATAAAAAATTACCGATAAAAATGTTCTTTTAACTAATTATTATTCTTTCAAAAAATATGATGAAAAACAGTACACACAATCTTAAACAACTGTATTCTATACTTTCACTTTCTTGAATATAAATCGAGTTCAAGTAAAATGCAGCATCTAAAAATAAACGCATTTTTGACGGCCACAATCACATGACTGTATGTGATCGGGGGTCGCCAGAAATTTGTGATGTTAAAATGGGGTCACAAGCCAAAAAAGGTTGGGAACCAGTGAAGCAAATAAGAGCAACACTGTCACCATCAGTGAGATAATGACCATTAAAATGTGTTTTTCTATTTATAAAAAATAAATGTTTCTCTTCTCACAATGAACCAGACAAATACCGACGTGTGTCCACCTCTTCCTCCACATTTCTACGTAATATAATTTAACAGTGTAAATTCATTTCAATTCAATATCTGCCTGGTTTACACACAATCCCTTATTTCTTTGCATTTTTTTAATACATATTTTACATTTTTCTTAAATCTTTTATTGTTATGGTTTTTGTTTTGCTTTTGAACTTGAAGTTTTGCTTTCTTTCTGTTTCTGCTCACTTACTTCACCAGAATTTAACAAGAAGAAAAAGAACCCAGATATGAAATAAAGATATTATTTTACCTTGACTTGAAGACACCAGGAAAAGAGCAAATAGAAATGAAATACGTTCCATTCTGACGCAGGTGTCAGTGCAGGAGAAACTTTACAGACGTCCTGAACATGACACCTGTCACACAGTGATCTATACGAGGAAGTCAACTTCTCTTCTGTGGCTCACCAGACTTCCTACTGTTCTAACATAGCATTGCGCGCATGCTTATTGACTTTAATGCTTAAAATTCAACACAGCACACCTGCACCGTGCGCATGCGCACGCAGCGACAGGCAGCGAGAGTTTGTGGCGACCTGAGTGTCTTTACAAAAGTATCCAAATAAAGCAAAACTGCAGGAAATTTCCCCCAAGAAAGTTTCATATAAAGACATTATTTAAATGTTATTGCCTAAGGTTTGTTATTAGGTCTGTTATTCAATGTTACAGTACAGAAGGATATTTGCTTTCAGCTCATTTGTATGTATGTAAGGACAAAGGATTAATGGGAATCTATCTGATGATGAGATATTTTTTCTGAATATAATAACATAAATCAGTCCTGATTGAAACACGTCTGTTGTTACTCAGCAGCTCTCCTTTAATCGTCACTTTGACTGAATCATGTGATTGAGGCATGTTGTGTTCTTTTACGTAACAGGGTCCAGAGATCTGACTCTGCATAATTTTCACAGATGAATAAAGATAAAATGACAGGGAGTAACAAGATTGATAACATGCTACTGGGTCACAGAAAATTGTATTTTCATGAAAATTAAAGTCCTGCACTTCCTGCACCTGGAAGCAGAGTCAGTTACTCACCTGTCACTTAGCTGTAAAAGTTGTTGTTGTTCACTGACCTTGAAAATTAAAAAAGAGAAACTGTGGAAACAGATGTGTGTTACAGTAATGACTTTGTTTCTCAGGTGTCAGTTGCATTTTACAGTTGTCATGGAGACAGAGGATGAGGTTGTGTGGATCGGTCGTTGTCACACGTAGAGCAGAGGAAGTGGTCCATATACGTGATGCATCACATGAAGACAGAGCTCCGAGACGATCACTGACACTGATGAAGATAAATACAACAGAACTGAAAGAAGTTTGAATAGAGGAGTTTATTTTAGCGAGGGAACATTGTGAATGTGGTTTTGACAGGAAGTTTGTATTTGTGTTCAGTCTGTTCAAGCAGAACCCACCACCACCTCCCACTGGTTTATTTTGGTCTGAGAGAAGTCAGAGAACATGAAGTCTGTCTATGTGATACTGGGACTGCTGGTCTACATAAAGGCTGCAGGTAAGACACATTTTTTAATAAAACAACATAAAATTAGGCCAACAAATGATCTATTGTTGAGATAATTTATAAAGTAGTTACTGTAAAATAACTTGCGTAAAGTCAGGAGGGAGGAGAGAGGTCAAAGGTCACAACCTCTGGTGCTACTCTCCATGTTTACCTGCTGAATGACACGATCTGTATCCAATGATACAATGAAGATCAGGGATTCCTGCCCTGTTGGTAAGAGTCACAGATTGTTAACGATTCCTTCTCTCAACAGAAACAAGAGTTACACTGTGGAGAGGAAGTCTGTGTGATGTGTAAAGTAGTGGACTACTTCCAGTGACTTTTTAAACATAACGATCTCTCCGAAATCTACTTATACTGTATTTATACTGATGCAGAAAGTTCTTGTTTTTGTTTCTTTACAGTTCTTACAGTAATGCAGCCGCCATAATTGGATCTTCAGCTTCAGCTTCAGCTGCTGCAGCCGTCATTCTGAGTTTGATCCTCTGCATCGTCCTTTAGTTTCACACTGCACCAGATGAATCCACCAGCTGAAAACCCAAGTCTCCCCCAGAACCAACGCAGAGAGCTGAGTTACACCTATAAGAGATAATTACAGTGCTGGACCCTTGGACTGTACTTAGAAACAGATCATATTGGACCTGCTGTCTGTCAGGCACAACTGCATCTTTTTTTGCCCCTAGAATTCAATAAACTCAGTGATGATTGTATGTGTAAATAAACAATACAATGATGATGAATAAAATAAAGATGACGACAATGACAGTCAACAAAAAAAAATATTTGAGCTTCTAACTTACTCCATTTGTTCCAAAACTCCTTCCACCAGAACAGGTAAAAGAAAAGAGAATAACCACACCCCTCATAAATGATGTAAAATCACAACGCAACAAAGCCCGTACAAATAAAAACAAAGGAAAGTTCTATTTTGGCTTCTACAAGAGTATGAACTCTAGTCCTGCCTTACTGTAACTTCATCTCCGGCCTTGAATTCATCTAGAATGCCTCTGTTAGTCTGTGACGTCTTGTCTAGATAGATACAGTAGATACACACGCACATACATAACACATAATACATAAATACACAAACAGAATACACATACACTTACTGTAATGAGGCTTCAAGATTCTCACATACAACACATGCACAACAAAATATGACACAGAAACACAAAGCTATAACACTAAAACTTATCTATTTATGCGCCGTTTATGGGTGGCAATAATTTCGTCACGCTTTGTATGATGACAATATAGATATCTAATCTAATCTAAACTGATAAAATAAGATATGAGATTCTAGATAGACAGATAGATATAATCCAGTTCAAGTATAAGTTTACTGCTAATATTTTATTAAACGACAACATTTAAATATATCTTACACAATATCTTACAATATATAATAACTTACGAATGACTAAAATGTTTTTCTATCTGTGTCGAATTTCTCATTGCACAAGTCTTTAGAGACAAGAAAAGCATAAAGCCTGGTGTCTCTTAACGGAAAATTCGTACCCGTGCAGGGGAGTTAAAGCAGAACTATGCAGCTCGGCCGGAAATAGCTCGCTCCTTCGTTGGTTTCTCTTTTTTTCCCTCTCCGGAGCTCCCCCACAGTTCTGGTAGGCACATGTCACTGTCGTAAAAAAAAAAAAAAAAACTCGCCGCCGCCACCTCCTCCACCCCCCCTACACGTGCTTGTGTTTACTGCTGTTTGCTAAGCCCTGCTAACACCGAGCTAACGCTAACACGGCGCTAATGCTAACACGGAGCTAATGCTAACACCGAGCTAACGCTATGCTAACACGGAGCTAATGCTAACACGGCGCTAACGCTAATACAGCCACACACAGGCACAAAGACACAGACATACACACACAGGAATAAAGGTTCCAAAACGCGAAGGTGTGTGTGTGTGTGTCATGATGTAGCCTATTACATTATCTTATAAAAGACCCATGGTGTGTGTATCTGTGTTAGCATTAGCTCCCTGTTAGCCACAAGCTGAACTTCATCAGTAAACATTTCATGTTTCCATGGTTTCCTCCGACTTTCCGAACTCAAACCAATCACGATTCGTGACATGCATGACGTCATATGCGTTCTTATCTCGTACTGCCGTAAAGCAGTTTCTCGCGATACTTCTATCCATTGACGAGATTTGTAACACCGAGACGGACGACTGATCTTGCAAGTGCGGTTTTCAGCCAGTGGGGGGGGTGAGCGCATTGGCCTAGACCCCATTCACTTCATAACAGGTCACTCAACCATCACAGTGACTCTGAGCCACAATAATTACAGCCCAAATCCTGCATAGTTCTGCTTTAAGTACAAACTGAGTTTTCCAAAATCTCCACTCTGGCCGGAGTTTTTAAAAAGCATCGTTTTCGGGGGCGATTTCTACGTTTGCGTCTAAACGGAGGGTGCAAACGATGGTTAATGTCTCCGTTTTTAAAAATAACCGGGTACGTATAAACGGGGCCTTAAACTAGCACCAGCTCCAAATTAAGCCTCAAGTCGTTCCACTAACACAGTCCAGGCTTGTCTAATCAAGGCTGACTCAAGGACCCCTCACATAGTCTCTTAGTGTGCACGTATCTATTGGCTTGGTGGAAAGCATTAAATTAATAAACTTTTGTTTGCTAGTGTCTACAGTGTCTTTGTGTTTGATAAAAAATTACTCAGAGGATGAAATCTGAAGTGAAATATAAATTCATTTGTAGCTGATGAAGCTGATTTACTGAGCAGTTAAATAACAGCTTTGTCTGTGAGCTTCTCAACTAACACACCAGAACATTTCACAAAGGCAGTGTGCCTCATTACATTTCATTTCAAATGTGTTTTTTTTTTAATGTAAGTATATTTTTTGGTTTTGATAGCAAAGTTGAGACAGACAGGAAACAGGGAGGATGAGACAAGGGGAATGACATGCAGTAAAGGGCCGCCCGATGCAGGATTCGAACCGAGCCGACTGCAGCGCGGATTATAGCTTCTGCATATGGGGCGCCTGCTCAACCCACTGCGCCACACGTTTGCACCCCAATTTCAAATGTTTTTATTGACTTATAAGAGTGAGACATGAGTTTCATGAGCTTTTAAAATTTTGCGTTGTTTAAGTTGGGTCTCCAATTTAAATGAGCCAGACTTTAGCTTTTTCTAACCCTGTTCCACTGGATACCCCCAGTAGTTTTCCATGTTTGCCTTTCCTGTCTGTCTTCTGAGACTCCGCCCCCTTGTCAGTTTGCTTCTCAGTAGGGCCGTGGCACAGCACTGACAACGGGGCACACCTGTGTGTCATCACTCATCAACCTCAGTATAAGAACCCTGACACTTGTCTTCAGACTCTTCTGCTCTCAGTGCAGAAACTCTCCAGACCCCTGACATTCTTCTTATCACCTTGGTTCATTCCTTATTGGTGCTAGTGGCTCTATTGCTGATAAACTCAACAAGCAGACTGTGTGTTGTGCTGGTTGGTGCTTTTCCTTCAACCTGTTGGTCAGCCAAGGTTCAGTCCAGTGGAAAATAATGAATGAATCAAAGCAATGTCCAAACATGAAGCATTTCAAAATAAAGTACAAAAACATAACTCTGGAGGGGTACAGGGAAGATGGTGTTCAAACAAAACTGAAATGCAAGTACTCATTCATTTTCTATACCGCTTATCCTGCACTAGGGTCACGGGTGAAATGCAAGTACTTTCATCTTTATTTACCTTTTTTTGCCAACAACAAAATGAATTGAGACCTCTTTTTTTTGTGGAGTAGATTTTCAGCAGCGTGGTTCTTTGTGCATTGTTTTGGTTTGAAAACATGCTGTTGAATATAGAGCTTAAGAGGTAATTCAGTTTATTGATAAATATGCAACAAACCATCATCAGATGACACATTATTGGACACAGTCTTGTTTTTACATATGAGTGTCTTCACAGATGTGACAGTTTGTTGAAAAGGCAGGTTAATGAGGTCTGGATTAATCAGTATGTGCTGCATGCCAGTTTAGATACCGTTTATGCATGCGTTTCTATATTTTATATTTCCAAGGCAGACAAGGCGGTGGGACTATTAGGAAACGCTCAGAGGCACAGAAAGAGGCTCATGTTAGTGCTCAAGAGGCTCTGAAAAGTCTAGGCAGTATATCTTTACACGACAGGGATGTGCTCAAGAGGCAGGTTACAGAACCACTTCCTGCTTTGCTTGAGTGCAAAGTGACGCTTCACTCCTTTGCTGTGAACGTGGAGATAAATGGACAATATGGGAATGAAACTACTCTGCCAATATCCCAAAACACTGAAGGGAGCAGGCTAACAGAAAGCTAACTAGCACCACTAAGATGCGGCAGGAGCCAGGTGTAAATCAAACAATCCTCCATGGAAGGAGCACTACAAATCGCCTCCCTCAAATATAGGAAGACGGTTATCAGGCAGAACCCAGCACAAGAGGGTCATTTCCCAGTACCAGAGAAAGGTATGAGGTTAAATCATATGCCAAAGGGCTACAGAAAGAGCTCACCACTGGGCCTCAAACTCTGATCGTGGGTGACGGAGCTGTGAATGAGAAAATGCTTTTGCACATGGCCTTCAATTTTAGAAGCAGTACCAGAACCATTGGTTCCTATTTGTCAGTCTTACGTGTTATCATGGCTATTATAGGTGCACAAGAAACTTAACTGGTCACTGGTCAAAGACAGACTATTGTACTCACTGTTTGTTGTTGTTAAAAATATATCCGTCCTAAAAACACCTGTTATCTTGTTTAAAAACCTCACTTTTAGTGCAGAGTCATAAATACATCACCAGACATGCAGCTGTAGGAAACTTTACATTACCTAAAGCAAGATCTAACGCCATCAAGCGTACGGTGTTGTATAGAGGTATGAAAGAATGGAATTCACTGCCTAAAAATATCAATGAAAGAATGGAATTCACTGCCTAAAAATATCAAACTCACCACGAACACAAAGAAATTCAAAATATTAATAAAACAGCATTTATCAAAGTAAGACAACATGGTATATTTATATATGGAGTATATTTCGATGGATATATGATATGTGATATTCTGTAGAATGAATGTATATACACAAGTGTGATGTGTAATGATGTACAGTATACATATATGATATGTAAAAATGTGGGTAATAGGATTAGTATGTGAACAATAAATATAACGAAGAATGAATGAAGCACAGTTAAGAAATGTAAACACTTACTCTGTTTTTGTTTTGTTAGGTTAAGCATATCGCTCACTTGTTGTTTTTTTTAATTTTTATAATGTTTGTTTTCAACTGTATATTTGATACTGTTGGACCCCAGGAAGAATAGCTGTGGCTTTGCTGCAGCTAATGGGGCTCTTAATAATAATCAAATAGGTCAGACTGGCTGTGACGTCTATGCAGGACCAGACCGGTCTGGACCTTTAGTCAGGCTTTTAACTAGATTTTAAATTCTTATGTGATTTTATCTTTTATATTTTGATTCTATCGTTTTTTTTTTAAAAGACGATATTAATCTTGCGCTGTGTACAATTTTTTTATTTTGTTGTGATCAGAAATTTAAGTGTACTGATTAATTTCAAATGTCTGTGATCTGATCCTATTGTATTAATGCATATAATTTATTTTAATTTTTTAAGGTAATAGGGTAGGGGTATATAAGCTTTGGCTTCAACCTACACCCTTTCGGTTATATAAGCTTGATATACCGAAATAAATAAATTCATTCATCTTAAATAATTTTAGTTTTACTTATCCTTGGTATTTTATTATCTTATGTTCTTTATTTACTTATTTTTCATGGTTTTTACTTTACTTTACTTTACTTTATTTGTTTATTTGACTGGGACATCGCACATCAATGTACATATAAGAAACATGTAAATGTGCCGGATTATAGCATCGATGCTAATTTCCATCCGGAGTCCCAGGACATAAATACATTTTAATCCTATCCTATGCTTTTAGCTTTACGCGTTATAATGCATTTTATTTGCACTAATGAATTAATGACATACACCCTACAGGGATTCGCAGATCAAACTGTGATTGTACTTTGACAAACACGCAGAAAAGTCACAGACTGACATTGCTGAAGCATGACATGGCACTTGATTATATTCTGGCCAAACAGGGAGGCCCATGCATGGCTCTGAATTTTACTGGAGATGCTTGTTACATTCCCGAAAGCTCAGATAACATGACTAGTGTTAGATGCACTGAAAAACATAAGGGATGCGTTGGAAAATCTGCAAATTCTTGGCTTCAGGAGCAATTAGGACCTATGGGTGTAGTTAGCTCAAATTATGATAGCAGTAGTTGTAACACTGTGCTTGTGTTGTTTCAGCACAATATTACTGACCTTTGCGAAGGCGATGATATTGAGATGGGCTGGTGTAGTGTTACCTGGAAATCAGACCCAGATGTTATTGCGATGTGGATGAAAACGAGAGAGAACTGTATCCATATTGAAATAATGACGAATGAGACAATGTTTTGAAAAATGATACATGAGTGTGTTTTATTGCTAATGATTGTTTCATTGTAGACAATATGAGTATTGTTAGTTTTATTATGATAATCATTAGAGTGTATTCCAGCAGTCGATTGCCAGACCGTTGCTAGGTAGGTTCATTTGTGAAAGGAACATGAGTTGTGATTATAATTTTCAGTCTGCAGTTGTCTGCCGTGCTCTCTTTGAGTTTTATGACAGCAGCGGTGCTTTTTTTTTTTTTTTTTTTTTTTTTTTTTTTTAAAGGGGTGTGTCACCTGATGTCAGCACTAAGTTCCTGTTGATTGGAGGAAAGTAGCCACACCTGTCCTCTCATCGGTGAATCTGTGATCAATCTCTGTGGTCTACTGACGAGAGAATAAGTTCCACCTGGCTTGACAAAGCCGCTGCTCCCCCGCCTGGCTCGGCGTTCATGCAACCAATTAAACCAAGATGCACCGATCAGACTAGGTCAAGCCGTGCTTGCTCAGTTATCCTGGATTTCTTTATTCAACTTTTGTGCAATACCCCTCAGACCTTAACGTCCAGATGTATGCAGATGATGCAGTCATTTTTACTCATGGCCCAAACTCTGACATTACTTCCAACAAACTCACAAATGCCCTAACCAAGGTCCAAGACTGGCTTAACAACTGCCGCCTCTTGCTCAACACAACAAAAACTGTGCGCATGACAGTAGTAATAGAGGGGCGCCTTTGCACATGCATGTGAAAACCTTTGTACGTGCACGTGTGAGGCGCGTGCGTCCACTCATGGACGCGCCGGGGGATCGATCCCACCTCCCTCCTGTGCGGGCACCTGATCCCCCCCCCCCCCTCCTTCCTTCCTCCGTCCGTCTGTGCAAAACCTGTTTCTGCCAATGTATTGTTTTATAGCTAATGAAAGCAGTTCAAACACAGCATATTTTTAAATCAACATCATTAGGTGTATCCTGTTAGATTACTGTGAAGTGTGACAGTTATGTATCTATTATACATATCAATGGTCGTATCAACTGATACAGGGGATATTTGTATGCGTTATATTTTTTTTAACCTACTTTTTTTTTTTTTGTGTGTGTGTGTTAATGCTTGCTCTCTATAGTCCTGTGACAGAATCAGCAGAGGGCCACAGCAGCCCCACACCTGCCTCACCACACCCGCCAACATCACCGCCCCCATCATCAGGATGTGTTAACATGGAGTGGGCCTGTAGATGTGAGGGAGATCAGACCTTTTAACTCACTACAACTGCACCAGCGTATCGATATGAGATCTGTACCCATTGATCATCCGGAGCAGGTCCCCGCAATAGTTAGAGAGCGGCTCTCTGGCATTATCACACACGCGTTAGAAATGTCTCAGCCTGGCAGTGTTTCAAATGTTGTGTTGAGGGGTCCGTCTTTGGCTTCCGATGTACAGACAGTGCTTTACAATAGTGATTATAATCAGGATTTGTTTATAGAGGCGGTAGCTCAGGCTGTCCAGAGTAACGATGACTCCTTGACAGACGACGCGTTAGAATTTGTAGTCACGGTAGCGCAGAACCGCAGTGGTGCCGGTCGTCTGAAGCAGGGGTGTGTGCCCTATGATCAAGTATTGGCAAAAAAAAGGCAATCACCTTTACAACCCCAATAACTGTGCTCAGGACAACAATTTATGTTTTTCTCTGTGTATAGCACATGCAACCAATGCCTCCGCATCTAACACCGATAAACTGTTGCATGCCAAGTGTCTACACGCGGCTGCGGGTCTAGACCTTATGCAGCCGGTGTCATTCTCGGACGTGACCAAATTTGAAAGTCAATTAAACGCTAAAATAGTCATTTTCCACCACGCAGAACAGCGTAAACGGGTGCTGTGTTTCCAGACCACCAGCACCCCACGCACTAACACTATCTCTCTCTATTTACACAACAACCATTACTATTTAATTACCAATTTAAAGGTTTTTTTGGCGCTAGCTATGTGTGTAATTACTGCTACAACACATATGAGACACCCCTGATGCATGACTGTAAACATTTATGCAACGTCTGCTTCACACATTAGCGAGCAGGGGGGAACATCCACAACCTTAAAATGCGCCGACTGTAACCGCATTTGTAAATCAGAGAGCTGTCACAGAAACCATAAAAAGATCGAAAACACACACGGCCTGATCCCCTGCGATGCGTTAAAGTACTGCAGGGCCTGTGGCAGATTGTATAAAACAGGTAAAAAGCCACATGTTTGTTTGTACACCACCCCGGTGTGTGCACTGTAAGGAGGGCATCACAAATGGGGAGAGTGAACATATGTGTTTTATTCAGCCTCTTGATAAAAAAAGAGCCAGAACAAAAATACATCTGTTATGATTTTGAAACACAATATAATGCGGGTTTTGTATGTGCTATAGATGCAAATGGAGCTAAGTTTTGTTTCAACACTTCAAAGTGCGTTTCAGCGTTTGTCAGCCACTACAGACGGCCAAAATTTCGTGACTATACATTTATAGCGCACAATGCGTCGGGTTTTGACAACTACATACTGCTTGAGCACTTTGTTAAACAAGGCATAGTCCCCTCGTCACTATGAGAGGCAGCCGTGTTATTCACATGTATGATACTCAGTACAGACAGAGATGGATCGATTCATTCAGCTTCCTGCCAATGCGATTAGCAAAACCCCCGACGCAATGGGTTTTCGGGATATTATCAGAAGGGTACTTCCCACACACGTTTAACACCAAAGCAACCGAGTTTTTCGACGGCAAATATCCAGACCCCTCGTATTATGGTGTTGATAAAATGCGCGAGGATGACCGCCAAAAGTTCATGGAGTGGTACAGCACCGTTTGTAATGAATCATTTGACCTTCAGGCTGAGATGCGCAGATATTGTATTAACGATGTGGAAGTATTAAAAAAAGCATGCACCATTTACCGCGACACATTTTTACAGTGCACACAGCTAGACCCCTTTTCCTTTGCCACTCTGGCCTCAAGCTGCATGGGCGTCTACAAAACATTGTTTCTCCCCTAACCCTAACCTCCTACTAAACTTAACCACTCCCTGCCCTACACTTTCCCCTCTAAACTCCCCACTCCTGGAACCCCAAGGACCATGGACTTTCCTGGAACCACAAGGAACATGGACTATTCTTGGACTCCAAAAAAACAACCTCCCGGATCTAAGGAAAACCAAGTGGAAACAAATCCAAACCACATGGACTTTCTTTTAGATTCCCCTCCCCCTCTCTACACCTCTTTTTTTTTCTCTCTTTTCTACTCTAATATGGTTCATACGTAAATGGGAGGCGGAATGGGGACTGACTTGCGTCGGCCCGTGCCTTGCCGCTGTTATCCCGAAAACCGATCCGGCGTTGGCCGGAGAGGGGGAAACCTTGTGTATCTCCTCACTCCTCACTACTTTATTTTTTTTTTTTTACTTTAACAAAAACAAACTAGACCTTCAAAATTTACCTCCAAAATTAAAAAGAAATCTTCCTCAAAATCAACTTTTCAAAAAACCAGAACCTAAAAACCAAGAGAGATGGCTAGTGTAGTGTAGAGTAGTCTTGACAAGGACACGCCCCGGAGGCTAGCGCACCTCCGGGTGGACCTCCCTTGATTGAGGGCGTATTGTGATAAGTGGTCGAAACGCTCGATGATATCAAGGCACACAACTGAGGACGTGTCCCAGTGAGCACAGACTTTGCAGAGAATCAATCGGAACTCTAGCCTCTAGTTTTCCGCAGTTGGAGCTTCGAGGACCGCGAGGTCCCCGTTCTCTCAAACACAGACACCGGTCCTGTGGCTGATTGATCATTTGCAGTGTTGGGGTGTTTTTCACTCTCTGTCACAGAGATGAATACACTTACAAGCTGGGCTGGTCTTCCTACTGCAGGCCCGGAGCAGTTAGAGATGTCCGTGTTAGTGCTTAGGAAGCTTCTTCAGATCTCTCACTGTTCCTTGGTTACTTCCTTGCACCCTCCACATTCCCCTGCGGGGACCAATACATGCGACCTCGTGTCCATGTTTTTGGCTCCTTCGCTTGGGATTCAGGTTTAAAAGGAGTGCTTGGTGGCTTCCTAGGACGGTATTGATCAATACATGGAGAAGTCACTATTCACTACGCAGAGTACTCTAACCTGCAACAAAGCCCTTCTCCCGAAGGACATACAAACTCTGCTCTGTCTAGAACTCACTAGTATAAAATTTACTACTTTCTTTTTATCAAAAAAAAAAAAAAAAAATTTAAAACTAAATTACAATTTTAAACTTCTTCTTAAAGACATCTATACATGTCATTCCTACTAAACTTAACCACTCCCTGCCCTACACGTTCCCCTCTAAACTCCCCACTCCTGGAACCCCAAGGACCATGGACTTTCCTGGAACCTCAAGGAACATGGACTATTCTTGGACTCCAAAAAACAACCTCCCGGATCTAAGGAAAACCAAGTGGAAACAAATTCAAACCACATGGACTTCCTATTAGATTCCCCCTCCCCTTCTCTACACCTCTCTTTTTTTCTCTCTTTTCTACTCTAATATGGTTCATACGTAAATGGGAGGCGGAATGGGGACTGACTTGCGTCGGCCCGTGCCTTGCCGCTGTTATCCCGAAAACCGATCCGGCGTTGGCCGGAGAGGGGGAAACCTTGTGTATCTCCTCACTACACCTAACCTATGCCAGAGCCTCGGACTAGCTCCTTCCGTACCAGCCCACTATATTTACAAATGACCATCTTCACCTTCTTTCTCTCCTCTCTTTCTCTCTATATATTTTGTTCTATAATAAATAAGATCACACTGTAATTCTCTGTGATCCATTAGATTAAAATATTCATAAACAATGAAAACTGTCTCCAGTCCATTGTTTAAACATATGAATCATTAGCATATATCTTAAATAATAATTTATACTTTTACATCTACCTCCAATATTACGGTAGGGTATAATTTGACCCTAACCACTCCTCTTAAAACTTAAAATTACAAGGCTAAAAAACACCTACACACTTTCTTATTTAACTATTTTATTATACCTTATTATTCTTAATTTTATATCTCCCAAACCCCTACCCTTATTTTTTCTATTATTTTTTCTAATATTTTTTATAATTTTTACTCTCTTTTATGACTTAATTGTAATATTAAATACTAAACTTATCTCAACATTTCTCTCCCTCTTCCCCTTACCCCTCCTCCAACAGGTTTAGAATATCGAACGACGAGAAGTCAAGAAGATTAAAGATGACCGATTTTCATACACTTGTGCGCACCCTTGTGCAATTCATACTGGCTCATCATAAACATGATGTCCTACCACAAAACCCCTCGGACCCAACCCCTACATTCCTCCAAGAAATTGAGGAATACCTCATACGCAAGGTTAACCCCTTCCACCCACTGGAAGAAACGACCCTATGCGCCCATCACAATGCTAAAGCCTGGTCCAACGCCACAATCAACTTACTAAAGGAACACTACCTCCGTCTCCAAGAAAAAACCACAAACACCATTATGTCCCTTTACGCCCCTGACTGGAAAAGGGCCTTACTTGTTGCGACCCGCAGAGCCCGCCAACAGATACCCGCCATAAAAGAATCCTCAATCGAAGCAGCGTCCACCATGCTTCATAACATTATGGACCCCCCTGAAACTCCCCGAAAAAACACACCCAACAACCAATCCCCGACCCGTAATCTTCCCACTTCCAACCCCAACCCAAACCCATCCAAAACATCAACCACACCACCACCAAAACCAAAACCAACCAACAACCCTACAAATCCCACCCCTACTACCTCCTCCCCCCACACCCACCCCCACCCCAACCTAATCATCCACTCTAACATGGAGCTCACTTTTGAGCCCTCCACACCAAATACCACTCAACCTAGCCCACCATCATTCACCCCAAGCTCACCATCCTACCTACTTGAAGCTGTCAGAGAACTATTTCCTCAGGATAATATCCCACCACCACTCTCACCAACCATTGCCATTATTAACACACCCAAAAACGACAATATCACAGAACCACCCACCAAACGCACCAAAACCTCAGAACCTAACCATTGCCAACAATTCGTTAGCAATTACGCCCTCCATAAAACACTTCCAACCATCCCACCAACAGCCCCCTCTAAACCAACCCCACCACCCACCACGAACACAGACCCACCAATCCGACCCATCACCCAATTCCCAATGTTCACGTCCCAAAAACACCACAATGAAAAATACGTCAACTGGTCACTTGTAACCAAGAGACCAATCATCATCATGGGCGACTCCAATCTAGCTAGACTACCCAAAATCCCAGACAATAGGATCCAAGTGGAATCCTACCCGGGCGCTAATTTTTCACATGCGGCACATATCCTCAAAAACAAAACTACAATCCAAACACCGGTCAAAACAATCATCCTGTCATTTGGCCTTAACGACAGAGCAAATCCCAGAACTGATCAGCTCAAAAAGAACATTGGCATGGTGTTAAGCACAGCCAAAAAACTTTTCCCAAATGCCAACATCTACCTCCCCCTCATCAACGCAAGCCTTAAACTTCCAACCTCCAATCTGGACAACATCGACACCATCAACAAATGCATCAAATCACACAAAAACTTTATCCCCCGCATGGAAGCCCAAAACTTTGCTGTCGAAATAGACAAAATCCACTGGACAAAAAGAACGGCTGAATGCATGTGGCAACACTGGCAGCGTTTTTTAGATTGAACACCCGTCCTCTCCCACCGGACGAGGACAACTCAGTGGTAAACCTATCACAACACTATAGTCTCACCACACACCAGCGCACGCTCCTCAACAAAGGGCTCACATTCGTCCCCATCATGACAGCGTCAAATACCGCACGCCAGGACCTCGGCACATCACTCCAAAAATATCACAGGAGACTAAAACTCAGCTCCTTCTTTGGCCCAAATAATACACAGGGTACACACAGACCTTTCAATCCCCCATCGGAATGGGAACCCCCAAACCAACGCCTCCCCATTACATTATTGGAACTCTTGGAAAAAGACGGCAAGGACATGGCATCACTTCAATATCAGGAGGATAAACCAAACTTATCTTGCGAGGAACAAAAAGCACTTGGTGACCTTATCAGAGCTAGAGGCTTGGTCATAAAGCCCGCTGATAAAGGAAGCGCCGTCGTGCTGATGGACCAAGCAGATTATGTTTTGGAATCACTCCGCCAACTCAATGACAAACAATACTACATCCCTCTAACAGAACCAATCTACCCGCAAACGGCAGAAATGATCAAGGAAGAGCTCAACTCACTCCTCCTAAACAGAAACATTACACGGAAACAATTCACCTATCTCCTTGGTCAACCCCCACCCCGAGCTCGGTATTTCTACCTCCTGCCAAAGATCCACAAACCAACAGAAAAATGGACGATTCCAAACCGCATCCCACCTGGACGTCCTATAATTTCTGACTGCGGCAGCGAAAGCTACGGGGTGGCGGAATACATTGACCACTTTCTCACGCCACTTTCTAACCGACACGCCAGTTACATCAAAAACACCCAGGACTTCCTTTCGAGGGTGGCAAAACTTCACCTCAAGGAACCCTGCTTCCTCTTCACAATGGATGTAAACAGCCTCTACACAAACATCGACATCCCCATGGGAATCCAGGCAGTAAAAAACATCTTTGCCCGCTACCCCGACCAATCTAGACCTGACGAGGCCATCATCAGACTGCTGGAGATCAGCCTGAAACGAAACGACTTTGTCTTCCAGGACAAATATTTCCTGCAAATCAAGGGGACAGCAATGGGCAAACGATTCGCTCCCGCATACGCCAACATCTACATGGCAGAATGGGAGGAAAGCGCTTTCAAAAAGTGCAAACTCCTGCCAGGGGTGTACATGCGGTTCCTGGATGACATATGGGGCATATGGACCTACTCCAGACAGGAGTTTGAGTCTTTTGTTGAAACACTCAACAGCCACCATCCCTCAATCCGTTTAGAACCGGAATTGAGCGAAACCCAGGTCAACTTTCTGGACACAACCACATTCAAAGGCCCGGAATTTGACCTAACGGGAAAACTGGACGCAAAACTTTACTCAAAACCCACAGACACACACGCTCTCCTTCACACGAAGAGCTTCCACCCAAAACATGTCTTCCGCGGCATCCTAAAATCACAACTCCTTCGCTTCTCCCGCATTTGCACAAGATCCCAGGACTGCGAAGAAGCGAAACAAATACTTTTCAAATCACTGAGAAAAAGAGGATATACCAGATCCTTCCTCAGATCCGTCAACAACCAACAAACACAAACCAGACAGGACTCACCTGACAAAAGACAGGGTATCCCACTAGTCGTCCAGTATTCCACTTTTGCGAAACGGGCTGTTCGTACCCTCCGCTCAAACTTTGAGAACCTCTTGGGGGACACAGCTTTTGGACGTACTTTTAAGATCCTACCCACTTACAGCAAAAACCCAAACTTGCAGGAACTCCTGGTTAGGGCAAAACTTCGCCCTCCCACAAACTCTTACCGCAAAACCAATCACTTTAAAACGGCACGCAACCCAACCACGGGATACACATACAAACTACCACAGAACCTTTCCAGGACACAGAAAAACTGCATTTACCTCATTAAATGCAAAAAATGCCAAAAAAACTATGTCGGAGAAACCAGGAATGCGATCAATGACAGGTTGAACCAACACAGATATGTCATTCGCAAGGGAAATGCCAACGCATCCCACCTGGTCAAACACTTCCAACGACACGGCATTAAAAACATCACCATGAAACCTCTGGAACACAACCCCAACTGGACCACTAGTGAAAGAAGGAAAAGGGAAACACAATGGATCAAAAAACTCAACGCCCTTCACCCCACTGGACTTAACGAAAAAACATCCTATCGTCCCAAACCAAAATAAAAAAATCAATAAATAACCCAACCAAAAGCACTCCACAAAATCAAAAAACAAGACAATACACCTGATCACATCCACTAGGTAAGGGTGGATGTTTTATTAATCTTATTTCTACTTTTTAATCTTATTTTTATTACCATTTTTTCCTATTATCAAGATTTTTTATTCCCCCCTTTTTTTTTTACATTTTTTATATATATATTTTTTCTTCATATCCCCTCCCCCCATCTATTTACACTTTTCCTCCAAAATTCCCCTTATCTTCTTCATCCAAAGTATTTTTATCTTTATTTTTTACATTTTACTCAATATTTCAACAAAAAAAAAAAAAAAATTTATAGTACTTCTTTTTATCACTCTTATCCTATAACATTTTTTACATTTTTACGTTATTAAAGTTTTTTCTACAAACAAAATAACATGCTCTTAACCACTTAGAACTACACTTCACTTGCACTTTTTTACCCCCTAACACACATATCTATTTACACCGACCAGCCCACTTCTCATACACAGCTCTTACCACCAAATATTTAACTTCCACCCCACATTATCTTTATCCCCAATTTTACACAAATTTTTACGTCCCTTTTCAAATTAACCTTTTTTCTTTATATAATATAAGATTACCAGGACTATGGTACTGAAATGAAGACCATCTGATCTATACCATTTTCCTCAATTCCCATTTTCTTTAAAAATAAACATTCCCCTCACACACTCCCCAAATATACATTTTTCTCTCCCTCCAACCAATAACAATATTAACGACCCCGTCACTCAAATCTCAATTAATTTAACACTTCTACCTTCTTTTTCTTAATATCTTCACTTTTTAATTTACTTATATATCACAATTTTAAAATTTTTATAATTTTTTCTACAATTCTGATATATTACAGTTAAATTTTTCATTTTTTTTATATATTTTATCCTATTTTACTAGTTTATAATTTCAATTTTATATTTTTCCAATTTTTTTTCATTCTATATATTTTTTTTATTTTTTTCTAATATTCTTTTTTCCTTTTTTTTCTTTTCTCTCCATTCTCATACCTAAACCTAACCTTTCCCACCCCATCCTAAACTATACCCTCATCTTATATTTCTACTTACCCTAACCCATTTATAGTGACTTCGCAGTATTGATCAATATTTTGGCTTTGTTAAATGCACCGTGCTCCCTCCCAGGGCTCTTTTCCATCCTGTTTTGCCGTACAGAGCGCATTCTAAACTGATGTTTCCTCTTTGCCGTACCTGCGCCGAGGAGCTCAACCAGTCATGTGAGTGTTGCCATAGCGACAGCGAGAGACAGATCTCTGGTACCTGGGTATCCTTTGAGCTGCAAACAGCTCTTGGAAAAAGGATATCACCTGGTGCGCATTGATGAGGTGTGGCATTTCCCGAACAAGACAGACACATTGTTTAAAGATTGTCAAAACATTTCTAAAATGCAAGCAGGAGGCGTGAGGCTATCCTCAGAATGTCACTACCCCAGAGGGTCGGGAGAAATACATCGCCGACTATTACGAAAAAGAAGGCATCAGGCTGGATCCAGACAAGATATGCTTCAACAAGGCGGTCAGGAGCTGTAACAAATTACTCCTGAACTCTCTGGGGCCGCTTCAGCATGCGCAGCAACATGGCATCATGTGAGCCAATTACAGAACCCGAGCGATTTACGCAGCTCATGTTTAGTGATCATTATAACGTGAGTCAGTTTTGTTTTATTTCAGACGATGTTGCTATGGTGCAGTGGTCTCATGCCGATGGCACTGGGTCCAGGGTGAAAGATGTCAATGTGTTTATTGGCGCAATGACAACAGCATATGCCCGTCTCATGCTCTGATGTCCTGGACAAGCTGCAGCAGCGTGTGTTGTACTGTGACACTGATTCTGTGATCTTTACCACACAACCTGGTGAATGGGTCCCGCCCACAGGGCCATACCTGGGTGACGAGCTGGAAGATGGTGATTTTATTACAGAGTTTGTGTCAGGGGGCCCCAAATGTTACGCATACCACACACAGAATGGCAAATCTCAGGTTAAGTGTAAGGGTGTCACATTGAATGCAGTTAAGTTGTCCCCCACCTAGTCAAACAACCCTAGAGGTACCGGCGGCCTCGACACCTGCGGAGTGTACGGAGGAGGAGGAGGAACACGAATGCGCCCAGCGTTTTGGGCCAGAAGACTACTACAGCAGTAGGTGCTTCAGTCCTATACCTGTAGTGACCAATGCCATCCCACACACCCTGTTAGAGGGGGAGGGCACTGAGCTACCCACACAACCGACTTGTCTTAATGCACTAGACCTAAGTGTTGAAAATCAGTTCAAAGCAATTGTCGATGTGTTAGCAGAGAACCCATATCTTTTAAATTCCTCAGACTTTTCCTTACCCTCACATCAGCCAGTGTACAGCACTACTCTGTTCTACAAGAACAGATAGATGCGCAAAGCAGAACTATTACCGCTCTGTTAGACGCGCAAAGCAACCTGCAAATGGAGGTGAAGAATCTAAAGAAAGCAAATAGGGCAAATAACATAGATCGTTTAACCAGGGTAATCCAAAACAGATGCAGACAGGAAATGTACGCCTCACACGACAGGCACTATCTGTAGCGACAGAAGCATTGCAAGGTGTTAGGACAGCAACGCAACAGAATGCAAATAACATAGATCGTTTAACCGGGGTAATCCAAAACAGATGCACACAGGAAGAGCGCAGGCATAGCACAAATGAACGCATCACACAACAGGCACTATCTCTAGCGACCGAAGCATCGCAAGGACAGCAACGCTACATCTGCATGCACTTGTTCGGCGTTAACATAAATCATGTCTCCGCCCAATAAAATTCGAAAGCTAGCTGCAGATGATTTTTGGAATCCCCACAGTGATGAAGGTCACGACATAATCTTTGAGCGGTATTTACAAACTCTTCAGTAATTTATGCGCGAGCTGGAACAGCATGAGGAAAGACTCGGGATAGGTGTATCCACATCTGAACAGTTTGACAATGACAGCCACGCGCTCGGTATTCAATCGGTGTCTGATAATTCAGCAGTGCACATTACAATTTCAAACACCTCCGATGGCTGTATCAACCATGACAGCACCCCAGACATTTTCAGTGGCGGCAGCAGCAGCAGCAGCAGTAGCAGTAGCAGCGACACAGGCGTTAACTTAGATGTGTTAACAGGGAGTGGGCCTGTAGATGTGAGGGAGATCAGACCTTTTAACTCACTACAACTGCACCAGCGTATCGATATGAGATCTGTACCCATTGATCATCCGGAACAGATCCCAGCAATAGTCAGAGAGCGGCTCTCTGGCATTATCACACACGCGTTAGAAATCTCAGCCTGGCAGTGTTTTAAATGTTGTGTTGAGAGGGCCGTCTTTGGCTTCCGATGTACAGACAGTGCTTTACGACAGCGATGATTATAATCAGGATTTGTTTATAGAGGCAGTAGTAGTAATTATGATGTACCTCCCTCTCGTGCGGGTTTTTCTGCCCCCCTCCTTCCACTGCAACCGGTGGAAAAGGTGTCTGATCACCCCCCTTAACTTTTCCTCTGTTTCTTTTTCAAAACCTTTATTCTGATCACCATTATCAGGAAATGAGGCGATTTTTTTCTGATCTCTCATCCCTCCCTCCCTCCCTCCGCTGCTACCGGTGTTGAGGTGTCAGCTCTCTCCCCCCAAACTCCTCTGATCTACACCCCATCCTCTGGCCATATGTTTTCAACCTTTGATTCTAATCAACGTTATCAGGAAATGCGGCGATTTTTTCTGATCTCTCTCATCCCTCCCTCCCTCCCTCCCTCCCTCCGCTGCTACCGGGGTGCAGAGGTGTCTGGTCTACCCCCAAACTCCTCTGTTCTTCACCCCACCCTCTGATGAACCCCATCTGACGGGTTACTGTGAGTGTTTTGGTTTTTAGTTATTTATTATTACTATTATTATTTTTCACCCAGCATCTACAAGCCACAGATTATGTATGCCTAACAACTCTTTTCTATGTTTTTTTAACAGGTCAGAGAAGAGGCAAGAACCACGACCCACTTACAAATATAAAATGGGCTATAGACCAGCTTAATAACGCACCCTATTCAAGTCAGAGGTGTGTAAAAATGTACATTTGCAACCATTGTATGCTTATTATTTTCTATCTTTTAATGCATTTTTAAAATTTTATTTATTTATTTATTTTTGCACAGGGATGCTGCAGAATTATCGCATAGTCAACCAATTCTCGAGGCACCGGTGATGTCGACACCCGCTGTGCGTACGGAGGAGGAGGAGGAAGAGGAGGAGGCAGAGGAGAGACGGCTGCGACTATACGGAGGCGCCCAGCATTATGAGCCAGAAGACTACTACTTCACCAGTAGGTGCATCAGTCCTATACCACGAGCGACCACAGCCATCCCACACACACTGTTAGACGATGACACTGTGCTACCAACCCAGCTTAATGCATTAGACCTGCGTGTTGGAAATCAGTACGATGCAATTGTCGAGGATGTGTTAGCAGAGAGCCCATATCTTTTTAATTCCTCAGAACTTTCCTTACCCTCGCATCAGCCGGTAAGGGATACACACAATAACTCTGCGGCCCAGCACAACTCCGTTTTACAAGATCAGATAAATGCGCAAAGTATAATTATTACCGCTCTGTTAGACGCACAAAGCAAACTGCAAAGGGAGGTGAAGAATCTAAAAAAAGCAAATGGGGTAAATAACAGACCGTTTAACCAGGGTAATTCAAAACAGATACAGACAGGAAGAGCGTAGGCATAGGTCAAATGAACGTCTCACCTGACAGGCACTATCTGTAGCGACAGAAGCATTGCAAGGTGTTAGGACAGCAACGCAACAGAATGCAAATAACATAGATCGTTTAACCGGGGTAATCCAAAACAGGTGCACACAGGAAGAGCGTAGGCATAGCACAAATGAACGCATCACACAACAGGCACTAACTCTCGCGACAGAAGCAGCTAAGGGTGTAAGGACGGCAACGCAACATCTGCATTCCCTGGCACGTCGTTAACATAACTAATGTCTCCGCCCAATAAGATTCCAAAACTAGCTGCAGATGATTTTTGGAATCACCACAGTGATGAAGATCACGACATGATCTTCGAGCGGTATTTGCAATCTCTTCAGTCATCTATGCATGAGCTGGACCAGTATGACCAAACACTAGGGGTAAATGCATCCACATCTGAACAGTTTGACAATGACGAACACACACACAGTATTCAAACGGTACCTGATAATACAGTAGCCCACAATACAATTTCAAACAGCAGCCATGACATTTTTGGCAGCAGCAGCAGCAGGAGTATCCACGACATTTTCAGCAGTAGCAACAGTAGCGATACCCACGGTCACTTAGATGTGCTGACAGGGAGTGGTCCTGTAGATGTGAGGGAGATCAGACCTTTTAACTCACTACAACTGCACCAGCGTGTCGATATGAGATCTGTACCCACTGATCATCCGGAACAGATCCCTGCAATAGTTAGAGAGCGGCTCTCTGGTATTATCACGGAAGCCTTAGAAATTTCTCATCCTGGCAGTGTTTTAAATGTGGTGTTGAGAGGTCCATCTTTGGCGTCCGATGTACATACGTTGCTTCACGACAGCGATGATTATAACCAGGATCTGTTTATAGAGGCGGTAGCTCAGGCTGTCCAGAGTAACGATGACTCCTTGACAGACGAGGCGTTGGAATTTGTGGTTACTGTAGCGCAGAACCGTAGCGGTGCAGGTCGTCTGAAGCTGGGGAGCGTTTTGCTATGATCAAATATTGGCTAAAAAAGGCAATCACCTGTATAACCCAAACAACTGTGCACGGGACAACAATTTATGTTTTGCACTGTGTCTAGCACAGGCATCCGATGCCTCTGCATCTAACACCGATAAACTGTCGCATGCCAAGCGGCTACATGCGGCTGCGGGTCTAGACCTTATGCAGCCGGTGTCATTCTCGGACGTGACCAAATTTGAAAGCCAATTAAACGCTAAAATAGTCATATTCCACCACGCAGAACAGCATAAACGGGTTCTGTGCTTCCAAACCAAAGACGTCCCACACACTAAAACATTCTGTCTTTACCTACACGACAATCACTTCTATTTGATAACAAATTTAAAGGGGTTTTTCGGCTCTAGTTACGTATGTAATTACTGTTATAACGCATATGAGACACCTTTGATGCATAACTGTAAATATTTATGCAACGTCTGCTTCACACATTGCGGGGAGAGGGGGGTAACACACTCCACACTGAAATGCACCGACTGTAAACACATTTGTAAATCTAACACCTGCTATAGTGAGCACAAAAAAATTGAAAAAACACACGGTCTGATCCCCTGTGATACGTTAAAGTACTGCAACACTTGCGGCCGGCTTTATAAAGTAGGTAAAAAACCACATCTCTGTATGCCGCCCCATTGTGAGCACTGTAAGGAGTGCATTACAAACGGTGAGGGGGATCATTTATGCTACATACAGCCGCTTGATAAAAAAGAACCAGAACAAAAATACATCTATTATGATTTTGAAACACAATATAACTCGGGTAAGCATGAGGCATGTTTTGTATGTGCTATAGATGCAAACGGAGCAAAGTTTTGTTTCAACACTTCAAAGTGCGTTTCAGCGTTTGTCAGCCACTACAGACGGACAAAATTTTGCAACTATACATTTATAGCGCACAATGCATCGGGTTTCGACAATTACATACTGCTCGAACACTTTGTTAAACAAGGCATAGTCCCCTCTGTCACCATGCGCGGTAGCCGTGTTATACACATGTACAACGCTCAGTACAGACAGAGATGGATCGATTCATTCAGCTTCCTGCCAATGCGATTAGCAAAAACCCCCGACGCAATGGGTTTTCGGGATCTGATGAAGGGCTATTTCCCACACACATTTAACACAAAAGCAACCGAGTTTTACGACGGCAAATACCCCGACCCCTCGTATTATGGTGTTGATAAAATGCGCGACGATGACCGCCAAAAGTTTATGGAGTGGTACAGCACCGTTTGTAATGACCCATTTAACCTACAGGCTGAGATGCGCAAATACTGTGTTAACGATGTGGAAGTGTTGAAAAAGGCGTGCACCATCTACCGTGACACATTTTTACAGTGTACACAGATGGACCCATTTTCCTTTGCCACACTGGCATCGAGCTGCATGGGCGTCTACAAAACATTGTTTCTCCCCAGAGACACAATTGCACTTACGACGGTGCGTATGTAAAACAAAACATGTTCAAATGCATCAATTCAGTGGTTGGAGTATGTTGCACGGTCTGAGAACATATTCATTAAACATGCGCTTAACGGTGGTGAACAGAAAGCAGGGCCCTACTTTGTAGATGGGTACTGCGAGTCCACAAAGAACTGTTATGAATTTGCAGGTTGTTTCTACCACGGCTGTGTCATGTGCCACGTGGAGAGTGATGTAAATCCTGTGTCTAAGCTATCATATGGCTTGCTCTACCAACAGTTCAGCAACGGGTGACAGCTTTAAAATCACAGCATGGCATGAATGTGGTTGTGATGTGGGAGTGTGACTGGTCTGGATTGTGTAGGGAGGATCAGGCTGTCAAAGATTTTCTGTCCACATACAGAAAACCTGAGCGCCTGAACCCCCGCGATGCTCTTTTTGGAGGCCGGACAAACGCCATGAAACTATACCACAAGGTAGAGGCTGGTGAAAAAAATTCAATACTATGATTTCACCAGCCTCTACCCAACTGCAGGCCAGAAAGCAGTAGCCCACCGGCCATCCGCAGGTCATTCATAGTAACTTTTGCAGCATTGATCAGTATTTTGGCTTTGTTAAATGCACCGTGCTCCCGCCCCGGGGTCTTTACCATCCGGTTTTGCCGTACAGAGCGCACTCTAAACTGATGTTTCCTCTTTGCCGCACCTGTGCCGAGGAGCTCAACCAATCGTGTGAGTGTCGCCATAGCGACAGCGAGAGACAGCTCTCTGGTACCTGGGTATCCTTTGAGCTGCAAACGGCTCTCGAAAAAGGATATCACCTGGTGTGCATTGATGAGGTGTGGCATTTCCCAAACAAGACAGACACATTGTTTAAAGATTATGTCAAAACTTTTCTGAAATGCAAGCAGGAAGCATCTGGCTATCCTCAAAATGTTACAACCCCTGAGGGTCGGGAGAAATACATTGCCGACTATTATGAGAAAGAAGGCATCCGGCTAGACCCCGACAAGATATGCTACAACAAAGCGGTCAGGAGTTGTAACAAACTACTCCTGAACTCTCTGGGGACGCTTTAGCATGCGCACAAACATGGCTACCTGTGAACTAATTACAGAACCCGAGCGATTTACGCAGCTCATGTTTAGTGATCATTTTAGCGTGAGCCAGTTCTGTTTTATTTCAGATGAGGTGGCTATGGTACAGTGGTCTCATGCTGACGGCTCTGCGGCCCGGGTAAAAGATGTGAATGGTCATGGCCATGACAACTGCTTATGCCCGCCTCATGCTGTATGATGTGTTGGACAAGCTAGATCAACGCGTAATGTACTGCGACACTGACTGGGTTATTTTCACAAGCCAACCTGGTGAGTGGGTACCACCCACAGGTCCATACCTGGGTGATCTCACAGATGAACTGGAGGATGGTGATTTTATCACTGAGTTTGTGTCTGGGGGCCCCAAATGTTACGCCCATTACACACAGAATGGCAAATCACAGGTTAAGTGTAAGGGCGTGACATTGAATGCTGTTAACTCTAAAGTTGTCACCCCCGAGTCGCTGAAGGGTCTGGTTCAAGCGTTCACCACCAATAAAAACACTTCCACATCGTTGACGGCCGTGTCAGACACCATCAAGCGCGATAAAAAGAAATTCCACCTCAAAAACGACACAGTGGTTAAAAAAGTGCAGGTGGTGTAGAACAAGCGTCGGCTGCTCCCCGATTATACGACCCTGCCATACGGATCCTAAAAAAAAAAAAATGGATCAGGGGTTTGACCACCGATTACAACTTTTAGCTTGGTCGTGAGTGGCCCCTCCAACTGCGGTAAAACATTTTTTGTCAAGGACGTCATTGAAAATGCAGGTTACACCCCGCCTTTCCGAAGCCCCGCCTTTCCGACAATAGACTTCCATTCATCGTAATAGCGGGGTTTTCTATTTTTTCTAAAGACCCCGCTACTCCGAAAAGGCTGCGCGCAGTGCGCATTGATCCTTTTTTCCTTTTTGGGGTCAAACGGATCATGTGCATAATTAACTGCAAAACAAGCAAATACTTCATATTAATGACATATAACGTTCATTATGCTTCTAGCCTGTCTAGCCTCTACCTGGTCTTTTTTACTAAACTTAACCAACTCCTTTCTTCATTGCCTAAACCCAACCAAAGCATCTCCCTCAGTCAGCTGTCAGTGCGAGCGGCGGCTGCAGCAGCCTCGCGCCCGTGTGAGCTCAAGCCGGCTTCAGCCGTGCTCGAGCGGCGCAGGGGGGGAGAAAAAGAAAAAAAGTGTATTTCTATTACTGTGTGGGAGATCTCCAACAACGGAGTCGGGGAGAAAGCAAGTGGGACAGATCTGCCCAGTCCCTGAGCAGCGCACGTTTCACAGACAAGCCACAAAGCAGAATGTAAACAACGTCACGCGGTTCAGCACCTTGGACAGCTGCGGGGGGGAGGAGGGGGTGTCGGAGTAGCGGTGTTTCGAAGTGGGGCTATTTCGGAACAGCGGGGTGTCGAAGTGGAGGGGTGTCGGAATGGAGAGCTGTCCCCGAAAATGCATCACGTGTCATCTCAGATCCTATCCAAAACATTGTCTATGTTTACTCGTGTTGGCAGCCGATGTACGACAAACTATTGTAGGTCACAGAGATCAACTTTGTAAACGGTTTGCCTGACTCCCTATGTGATGATACGTTGCTGCCACCCGAAAACAACAATTTACTCATTGACGATTTAATGAACGACGCCAGCAAAAATATTGAGGTTCAAAATGTTTTCACAAAATATGTTCATCATAGAAATCTCAGCTGTATTTATCTGGTTCAAAATGTATTTATCCAGGGCAAATCTTCCCGCACTATAAGCTTAAACACTAATTACATCGTTTTGTTCAACAACCCCCGAGACAAATATCAAATTTCATTACTGGGCAGGCAGATGTTTCCGGGGAACGCAAAATATTTTTTGGAGTCTTTTAATGACGCCACCTCTGTCCCTTATGGGTATTTGATCATAGATTACAAAGCCAAGACTCCTGATCATTTAAGGCTCAGAAGTGAGCTGCTGTCAGACAGACCAGTTGTGTACATCCCAAAAAAGAAAAACAGATGACGTTGACGCGTATTCAAAAAGCCCTCCCTTTGTTGGAGCTGCTATATAAAGCATCTCCTAAGATGAGAAAAGTCATTTTAGTTCAGTCTGGGCCCGAACTTATCCAACGGGAATATACCGCTGACTAGACATCAGTTCAATCGGCTTTAAAAGAAAAAAAAAAGAGATTAGGTTAATTGCAGATAAAAAGGTAAAAATTGTCAGAAAAAGAAAATTAGTGAACCAGTCCGGGGGGTTCTTACTGCCGTTATTAGGAGCAGCGTTACCCTTCATTGTAGATCTCGTTGGGAGGAAGTAGAGCTGTTTTTTTTTTTTTGTTGTTGTTTTTTTTTTTTTGTTTTGTTTAAAATGGAGCACACGCATAAAATGTTTCTAGTTCCTCAGCAACAATTGGATATGATTAAAAATCGTGAACACCCTCCAGAGTCTATAAGAAGTGCGGCGCAGAATGAGTTGGATAAGGCCATGGTTGAGGTGTTGGAGCAGCCTAATGTAAATCTGTATGACAAAGCGAAAAAATATGCATCCATCCTTCAAAGATATCTAACACTGGTGAGACAAGGCGAGCAGGAAAAAAACGGTGTTGACACTATCGATCCCACCTGCCGAGGCAACCGTCGCCCCCGGCAACGCTGCCTCTGCTGACTCTGTGCATGACACGACACAAACACAAGCCGGTAGAGACAGAGTCTTGGATGTGTTAAAACACAGAAAAAATGCAGAGCTTATTTTGGATGTGGTCAAACTCTTCAGATGCGGTGACGTGGTCGGACCAGGGTGAGGTGTCCATCAATAACAAACCAATAATTGGTTCACATGTGTATGATCTGGTTAAGAGCGTCACAGCTCCCTACAACGTCCCAGGGGTTGGTATTCTTTTCTAAACACGCTGGCTGATTTAAACTTGCCTTTGTCTGTTATACCAAACAGACGTGTCCGCAGTGCAATTGCAGATATTAAACTCCGTAATGACGATCACAGCACCAGTTCAACCCCTGATCGGCTCATTACAATGTCAGACAATAGGTTGACAAGGAGAAGTAGAAACAGAACAAGCAGTAAATCATTCGATTCTGCAGCGTCCCCCCTCTTTTATAGGACCCTTATGTCTGGTTCTGGGGTTGGAAAAGTTATTGATTTTATCGATGTTTTTTCTTTTTTAAAACAAACATGTACTATTCGCTATTTTAAATATTTTTTTTTTCCCTCCATACACCTAATTAACAATTTATATCTATACCATGTCTTCATTCTTTCTTTATAAAAAAAAATGTAAAATTGTTTTGTTTTAATAATATTCTTACATGGTTAAATGTTTTGCTTTTTGTCATAAGATGTTGTTGAATAAATACAAACGAATGCGTGCCAGATACATGGTTAATGTTTTGTTTTTTGTCATAAGATGATGTTGAATAAATACAAACGAATGCGTGCCAGATACATGGTTAATGTTTTGTTTTTTGTCATAAGATGTTGTTGAATAAATACAAACGAATGCGTACCAGATACATTGATATTTGTTTCTTTTATTTTCCACACTGTACACATGTGAAATTGGACCCTCTACACATAGTTACACCCTGTATTGCGTTAACAAACTTACAAACCATGACATCATTGCAAAACAAATCATCTTTATACATTTTTATCACTCTGTCATAAGACAGACAGTCCTTTTTGTATGTTATACAGAAAAAACAAGCAATGGGCTCCACACGTCCCTGCATGCTCACTTTGCACACGCTTCTGCGAGTAATACACATGTATAGAATTTTTCACCAAGAAATTGTTTATCTGAGGCCTGAATCGAGCATAATCTGGGGGGTTACCAAAACTGTCAAAAAAAATAACCATCCTTGTCTCTTGTGATGTATACTGCCACCCAGTGCTCGCCAGGCATGGTCGATGGGTCGGGAGCGTGCCTATGTTCCCTCAGCCCTATGTTCCCTCAGCCCTATGTTCCCTCTGGACTCTCTCTACCTATCTGGACTCTGTCTATCTGGCCTGTCTAGCCTCTACCTGGTCTTTTTACTAAACTTAACCAACTCCTTTCTTCATTGCCTAAACCCAACCAATGGTGGGACCAAAGGGCTGTGGGAATAGGGCCTAATTTTCAGTGACAACAAAAGTTAGAAATGAGGGAACATAGGGCTGAGGGAACATAGGGCTGTGGGAACATAGGGATGACCCCGATGGGTCAGTGTTAACAATGGACATCACAGGGAACCGGGAGAGTTTCTGCACGGGGAGCTGGTTGCACACCAAAACACCCAGGAAGTTCACATCTCGAGCAATAATTTTTTTAACGATGCTGGTTAATTCGATTGTGTTCATATTTGCTCAGTAGTAGTCGAGCAGAACCTGTCTCCTGTTTGATATTTCAATGAGTCAAACACCGCATAGCAAATGTTGTTGACAGTGCGCGTTAGAAATGAACCTCACTTCCAGCTTTACGTTTCCTGTTTTTTTTATAAGAGACACATAGTATGGCCTTCGTCTGCTTCTAGGTTGAAACAAAACAGTGTGTAGCCGTCAGCAAAATCCCCTCTGCTTATTGCTAACGATCTGTCTTTCAAGTGTCGACCTGTGGTCTGCACCAGTTGAAAATATTCTCTGATGTGTTGCCCTCGATGAAAGACCGGCTGAAACGGTTTGGTGGGGTACGGCTGGCCGTCGGCATACAGACAAATAAACTCTATGCCGTAGTTTTCAAAATTAAATGGGTTACAGCCGTGGCACCCTGTATAAGCCTCATCAACAAAACAATGAATTTTGGGAGTTGCCCCATAAACAGATTCTCCTGGTTGCAAGTCCTTGTACCAGGCGGTATCGAAAAAGTTTTTAACGTCACTCTGTTATTGCATATTTAGCGTTAGTTTGCTGAAGAGCCCTGCTGTGGGCAAGCCGACTGCTGGTGACACCGTTTAAGAAAACATAGCCTACTGGCTGACACGATCTTCACCCTGAATGCGTCATTGACCGGCGACATGAGAGCAAAGTCATCTTTAGAACGTATACATTTCAGTGATATGTCAATCCCATTAAGCATCAACTTTTCTTGAAAAAACAAATCTGCGTGTATAGGCGCTATAAGTTCTACGATTCGGCTGGCCCCGGTGAAAGCTCCTCGGTGAGTCAAGCCTAAATTCGTACCGGTGATTGATTCGTTCATATGCTCTGCTGTATCTTTTCGAAACAAAACCGGCGCTAAATTGTGTGTGTAGTGTATTTGTTCCATAGTTGAGCAAACATTCTAATACTCCTCGATACGGATAGGTGTTGGATGATTGCGTTATGAGCCGATCGCCCAACATAATATCAACCTGCGAGAATAAAGTACAGCCAGGGTAGTTTATAAATCCAACATCTGCGGCTTGACCCAGGTTTGATCCATCCGGGTTGGTAATCTTTACGCTCATAAGCAAGTATGAATCGTCTAGATCCAGATAATCCTCACCGCATGATGATATGTAAAATTCTAAAGGGCCAGTATCCGTTATTGCGAGACTGGGGGTATTTCTACATATGCTGATTTTTCGATGGAGGTCTGTGTGTATGGCACTGTAAACAAGTCCAACTCCGTTTTCACACATTCCCCCGACTGGTCGTGTATGAGCGACATTTTAAAAACAAAACGGTTTTAGAATATATCTCTTGCGGAGGTGCGTCCCTTGGCTGTGCGTGATCTGCTCGCTTTGGACGCTGGTTTCTTTCTGACCACTCTCGGTCTTTTGGCAGAGGCTTTATTACCCAGTGCGTTGTCCGAGCCGGGGGGTCTTTTGCGCGCGGTCCGCGTGCGCACAGTCCATTACCGTGCTGTTTATTCCCCGTACTGTTTCTGACGAATGAGCCTGAGCTGTGTTGAGCAAACGGGTTTTATTTTTAAAAAACAGGCACACATACATTAAAATGACAATAATAATAACGATGATAATTTAAAAAAAAAAAAGTTACAGGTGTTTGGTATGTACATCAGTGTTTGTTGACCCCCCTCCATGTGTTTCTGAGCATGTCGAGGTCCCAGCTGCAGCAGTGTTGATCAATATCGTCTATCGTGTTGTTAATTACAGTCATTATATTATCGTGTTGTTTTGACTCATTCAGAATGACTTCCACCACTCCTGCTATCTTGGCAGGGCTGCAGAGCATGCGTTTCATAAACAGGTATGATCTGATTGTAGGGATAAAGTTCTCGTTCCACAGCCGATTGAGAACAGCGTCATAATTAGATGAAAAATACCACCCAGGTATGTCATTTAGACACGAGTGCTGTTTCTGACTTGGATGTTTATGCCGGCATCCGAAGCAGTTCCTGCCACAGTTCATTCATGGGATAGTAGAGCAGTGTCAAAACTACTGTTCTCACCCACTCCATGATTTTCTCAGAAATGTCTTTCTGCATTATCATGATCCAAAAAAACACCTCTCAAGTTGTCAGTATCTTCGGGGGGCGAGTCCAGCTGTATGGTCCTGTATTTGATGAGAGCTAACCGTGTGGCCTCCACCTGCTCCGGGGTCGGGTGCTGTGGTTTTGGAGAGCTGTGCTGCTCGGGCTGTTGCTCTGATCGGATGCCCTCAGAGTTATTACCTGTAGATGTAGAGAGAGAGCAATAAATTAACAAATCCTGCACACAAGACCCTTACACATACACACACCCCATCCTACTCTATAAAAAAAATAAAACAAAAACCTACCACATCAGATGTTAGTGACGGGCGTCAAGGAGATGTTGTCCTCTTGATCTTTGTACATGAAGCCATCACATGCATCATCCGATGTGTCCAACATGTCATCAAAAATAGACGTTTTCTAATGCCTTCAAAACATCTAACAGCCTTGTCCTTTTTGACAGCTTCTTGCGAGGCATTAAACAATGAGCACACCGCTGCTCTGTCGCACCACTGCACAAAAAATACATCATTAAAGTCTTTTGACTCGGCAGATGTGCGGTCTAAACGGGCTGTGAGATACAGAGAGGACCCGTTGTGGCATGCCCTATACGTTTCCGTACCAGACGGGCTGTGCCACGAGCAACAATAAAACTCATTATAAGTGGGTAGAGGACTACAGTGAAACTTAGATTGTAATATGTCATAAAAATTGGCCCAGTCGCAAAGAGCCATTCCGTGATCATCACCTATGCCATACATATTTACGCTGTCATCTCCGACCCTGAGATGTACTTTACCACCCACATACTTACTCTGTAGACGTACCTAAAGACGCCGGTCACACTATCAGAAAACTGAAGCGCATCTCTCTCAGCGACCCGCTTCTTTTTGCGGGGCGCTCCATCAACCCACATACCATCACAGGCGCCTGCAGCCTCGGGTGTCGCTGCTACAGCTGGGTGTTGACCGGCTTCTGGGTTGGACATTGTGGCTTCTGAGCTCGGCATTTGAGGCGTTGTTCGGCTCTGGTGCGGAGGTCCGATGTGGATGCTGGGGCGTCAGCGGGGTAAAGTCATCAGCCATACCTGCTGCTTATATCTGTATTGGGGGACAGCGGATGGGAGGTGGTCTAAACCTGTGACGTTTGTGTATGACACTGCCCAGGTTAACAAATGTTGGTAAATAAACCCCCCTATACCGTTTGGTAGAGCGTTTTTTTTATTCTATTGTTTTATAGTAAATCAAAGGCCTCCGTTTACTTCCCCTCACACCTGTCTGTCCGAGACATCCACATACAGGCGATTCGGACCCCCCCGCGCAGCCACACACGCGTCTCCCCCACATTGTAATATCGGATGTATCGCCGGTCTGCCAGCGACAGGCAGAGGAAGAGAGGGTGTTGAAACAGGTGGGGGTCAGAGGATGGGGTGAAGAACAGAGGAGACTGGGGGGAGACCAGACACTTCTGCCCCCGGTAGCAGCGGAGGGAGGGAGGAAGGGATGAGAGATCAGAAAAAAATCGCAGCATTTCCTGATAATGTTGATTAGAAGAAAAGGTTGAAAACAGGTGTTCAGAGGATGGGGTGAAGATCAGAGGAAAAGTTAGGGGGAGACCAGACACTTCACCGGTAGCAGAGGAAGGAGGGGGGCAGAAAAAAACCCGCACGAGAGGGAGGGGGATCGATCCCCCGCACGAGAGGGAGGGGGGGAACGATCCCCCTGCACGTTCATGAGGGGACGCACGCGCAAAAGTTTTGCTGTGCATGCGCAAAAGACCATAAATATTACTACTAGCCACCTTCCAAATAATTTATACACCTCATGTGAACATTGTTATCAGCAATTTATTGAAGCAGCGACTGCATAATGTTTTTATATTTACCGGTAATTCATTTTTACCTGTTGAACTTTTGGCCACTTTTGCTGTATGAACTTGTATTACTTGTTATGTACTTAAGATAAGGAATTTGGGCAATGAATCAACGTCTACTGCTCATCATTAAGGCAAAGTGCACAACTGTTGGTTTGTGAAAGGAACTTGAGCTGTGATTATAGTTTTGGATTATTCAATCAGTCCGCAGTTGTCCGCTGCGCTCTCTCTGAGCTTTAAGACAGTGGTGCTTTTTTTTTTCTTTTCAAGAGGAGTCACCTGACGTCAGCACTAAGTTCCTGTTGATTGGAGGAAAGTAGCCACACCTGTCCTGTCATCGGTGAATCTGTGATCAATCTCTGTGGTCTACTGACGAGAGAATAAATTCCACCTTAAACCAAGATGCGCCGATCAGACTAGGTCAAGCCGCGCTTGCTCAGTTATCCTGGATTTCTTTATTCTACTTTTGTGCAATACCCCTCTGGTGTGTTGCTATGCTTATTGTGATGCTCCGTGTACGTTTCTCTTGTCATGATTCAGAGAATACAACCATGATGTATCTTTGCTTACTGTATGCAAAACGAAGATGTAAAATTATGTCCCTGGGTTTTGAAACAAGAGGAGGAAGCCTCAGAGTCCATTTTAAAAAAAAGTATTGTAAGCAAATTATGTTCTGGTGCAGCAGTGCAACCAGTGGAAAAGTCAGTTGAGAGCCCAGATGAAACCTGTTAATGTTGCAAAAATAAACCGATTACACAATTATTAAAATAATGGTTAGTTGCACCCTTACAAAAATTTACCTTTTAAAATACAGTACAGCAATGCACCCATAGAAAGCAGTACCATTCTCCCGATTCGATTCTTCGGATGGCGATTCGACGATATTGCCGATTCTCAGTCTGCATTTTTAACATCTGCACACAAATACTGTAGGAGCCTATAAATTAACATACTCCATTATAAAGTGAACTTAAAACCCTTTTCAAAACCTGTACTCTCGTATGTTAAAAAGGCTAACAAGGGGCGGTGCGTGGCGCAGTGGGTAGAGCGGCCACCCCATGTAGAGGCTACAGTCCTCACCACAGGCGTCCCCGTTCGAATCCCGCGTCAGGCTGCCCTTTCCTGCATGTCGTTCCCCCTCTCTCTGCCTCCCCCTTTCCTGTCTATCTCTACTGTGGACTATCGAATAAAAGGCAAAAAATATACTTAAAAAAAAAAGCTAAATGCACAATATTTTAAAAAAAAAATTTGAAAAAGAAATCGATTTAAAAATCGTCAAACGATATTTATCGATTTTTCTCCCACCCCTATTGCTTTCATACCACATACACCACAAATTGCGGAGAGAACCATAAATCACTATAAGTCTTGAATAGTGAATCAGGTAGAGACACATTACTAAAGACTTCACTAGGCAATTTCAAATGAGCAAGCCTGTCCTTCCTCTTTTGAAGCCACTACAATAGCCACATTTTCTGAGCAAAGTAAGAACACATGCCAATACGGACAATCAGGCAAGAGCCTGAAAATGCACCATTTTTGGCTTGCTGATCCAACCATGTTAGAATTTTATTTTTCAGTCAATTGCATTGGTTTGTTTTGTCCGTCATTCTTCCCGATGTGTACATGTTTCAACTCATCATTGATTTCATGTATGGTTATGAGTTTTAAAAATATGAGCTTTACGGATGACCAACTTCATTCCCAGAAGCATTACTCCCTCTAGGAAGTTATGCATAACATCTGGTGGAAGACACTGAAGACACTAAAGTAAGGCAGTTGGACATTGTCATTTTTCACACAGTCTGTGATATTTATGTACTTTTATTGTTCAAAGAACAAAACTATCCTCACAAAACTTTTCTTGGATCTCTGAATGCAAATACAAAATCAGCATATCCGTCCAGCATTGAACGACACTGAAAACCACCCATTTGAGCAGAGAGGTGAGTAAGTCAGTATAGCTGACCTCCATGTTATTGCGCATAACGGTGAACGTAGCAGTAAGCTCTGCTGGAATGAGTTCTTTACGTTTAGATACAGCAGATGTCAGACATCTACTCTAGATGTTTTTTCTAGGTATGTTGAAATAAAGTCAAACATTACAAAAGGCTGGTCAGAAAAGATGGAGTGGATTTTGTGATTTCCACAAAATTGGAACATGCAGGACTAACAGAACCAAAAAAAAAAGCAATGTGTCATCTGTGAATGACATGAAAAGACAGAAAACCACAAACACTGTGTAGAAACACACAGCCAACCAAACCATGCAAACTGAGAGGTGAAACGGGAGTGACTAAATACACCAGGGAGTGATGAGACACAGGTGGGCAAATCACACACAGGTGAGACACATCAGCTAATCACAGGAAGAACAGGTCCTATCAAAATGAAACAGGAAACATGAACTGGAACTATAACCAACAAATAGATGGCAAATATTTTCACTAATACAACTTAAATGAGCCAGACTTATGGAAATAATCAAAGATTTTCTTAATTCTCTTTCACTGGATAACCCCAGTAGTTTTTCCATGTTTGTCTTTCCTGTCTGTCTTCTGAGACTCCGCCCCCTTGCCAGTTTGCTTCTCAGTAGGGCCGTGGCACAGTGCTGACAACAGGGCACACCTGTGTGTCATCACTCATCAACCTCAGTATAAGAACCCTGGCTCTCCAGACACTTGTCTTCAGACTCTTCTGCTCTCAATGCAGAAACTCTCCAGATCCCTGAAAAGCTTCACTGTGAATTCAGACTGATCACTTCTTGTCACCTTGGTTCTTTCCTTATCAGTACTCCCCTCTCTCTCAGTTCATACTTGCCCTGGTTCTGCTGCCTGCTCCTGCTGTACTTGACTGCTACACTGTCGTTCCTAGCCATGCCACTCACCAGCCATCATCACCACCACCACTTGCTACTTCAAACAGTGTCCGCGCTCCTCTCTCCCTCGCATACTGCAGTTCTCTGACTCTGCAGCGGCGTCGCCAATTCCTCCTGTTCTTCAAAAAGCGTGTAAATGCCGGTACGCCATGGTCGGACTGGTCGTAAATTTTTGCACTTACTCCCGACAAGTTTTGGTTTGATAGATCCCAAATTAGGCGGAGAAAAGTGCGTACGCACAAAATGGGGGGAAAGAGCGTGTAAAAAAGCGTGTATCCACAATGATAAATGAGGCCCCTGGCCGTTTCAGGGAGACTGGAGTTGACGTGTCACAGCTCCAGGGGAGGGCACTAGTGCTACAAGCTCCTGCTCTGCATCTGGCTCAGAGGTGAAAGGCTTGACAGCTCGGTATAGCTGGGCGGGTGCAGAGCAGCGCTGTCTCGCGCCCCCTCCAGAGGCGCATTGCTAATGAGCTGCTGGTGCTGTGCAGAAGAGCCCTGGGAAATGGCACAGGTTTTGTGATTTTGGCTAAAAACTTCATAATCACAATTTAAAAGACCACAGAGAATGTTTTAAAATAACCAAAAAGGGTCGCGGGAGGGGGACTTTAAGATTGTAATTTAAGTCTGCACTAGTGACACGGGATGGATATCGTTAGGATTTTATCGATACCCATACCGATACTCCTTATCGGTACTGATACTTATCGATACTCTTATCGATACGTATGTAGTTTAGTGTAAAAAATATTATGTTAAAAGATTCAACCGTTTTCTTTGTTTGTATTTTTAATTAGGGGGGTAACACCAGCAACATAATAAAAAATAAAAAAAATTGACAGCAGAGAAGAACACCTCCTTTAAACCCTGAGCAAGTCAACAGTTAACCTGCAGAAACTGCAGTTAATCTGTCATCATGATAAAATAGGATCTCCTTCTATGGATCTTGATGAATATTTTGCTCTGACTCACAATCCACGTCAGCTCAGGTGATCTGCAGGTTGTTTCACTTCACTGCTCCGACGCTGCGCCCTGTGTGTGCATGTGTGTCTGCGTACAGCGCTGACACACACACGCTGCATACAGCAGCCAGTCCATGTTCTTCACGCTGTAGACCGTCAACTTATGAGACGTGTTACCGCAGAATAAACGACTCAAGCGGCTCAGTGTTTCCGCAGTCGGAGTTTTCTCCTGCACTTTCTTGCCTGCACTTTCTTACCGAGTGACACCAGGTGGCTCCGAGTCCGACTGCACTCTGCTCCTCACAGCAGCAGACATGAAGCTGCTGGAGCCTCCTCTGTCTCCTCACTGACCTGCTGCTGTAGGCTACTACACTCAACTCTCCGCCTCCGACACTAATCAAAGTACTTGCTGGGTCTCCGGTGCGAGGCTTCAAACACACGACGACCCGACACACGTGAACGGACCGGGTCGGACTCGTATCATGGTTCGCTCAAGTGCTGATTGGAGCGACAGATCAGCTGCGGTGACGCCGTGTAGCGGTTCCATGGCGCTGACGAACCCGGTGGAAATTGGGGGGGGGGGGGGGTGACAAGCTGCTGTCGCGGCGGGTCAATATTACGTAACGGTTAGGGAGACGTTCAAAAAGTAGTGATAAGAGTACTGTTTGTCCAGAATCTTAACAGTACTCTGGTACCGACCCAATTATGAGCCGGTACCAAAAAGTACCGGTCCACGGTATACATCCCTAGTGACACCACACTATAGCAGTAGGAGATTACAATAGATGCGTGGGGAATCCCTGAGGTGGTCTTAGAGTTGTTTTGGTTTTGTTTTTTGGTGTGTGTTTCAGACGTGCACAGTGATTGCAGCTCGTCTGATATCATGTTCATTTCATTTATTGTTTATTTGTTTGAGGACAGTGCACATTCATGAACAGTTAACACCGTGGCATCCTGTAAGTGTGCCGGATTTAGCTCGGAGCTAATTTCCATCCGCAGTCCTCACCATCCATCCATCCATCCATTGTCCACCGCATTATCCGAGTCCGGGTCGCGGGGGCAGCAGTCGGAGCAGGGATCCCCAGACTTCCCTCTCCCCAGACACTTCCTCCAGCTCTTCCGGGTTGACCCCAAGGCGTTCCCAGGCCAGCCGAGTGACGTAGTCACTCCAGCGTGTCCTGGGTCTTCCTCTGGGCCTCCTCCCGGTGGGACATGCCCGGAACACCTCACGAGGGAGGCGTCCAGGGGGCATCCTATACAGGTGCCCGAGCCACCTCAGCTGGCTCCTCTCGATGTGGAGGAGCAGCGGCTCTACTCCGAGCTCCTCCCGGGTGACAGAGCTCCTCACCCTATCTCTAAGGGAGCGCCCCGCCACCCTGCGGAGGAAACTCATTTCGGCCGCTTGTATCCGGGATCCAGTTCTTTCGGTCATGACCCAGAGTTCATGACCATAGGTGAGGGTGGGAACGTAGATCGACCGGTAAATCGAGAGCTTTGCCTTTCGGCTCAGCTCCTTCTTCACTACGACGGGTGGCGGCAGAGCATATGGAGGCAAGAGAGGCCCCCTGCCATAAGGCCCACGAGGCAGCCACACCCCGAGTGGAGTGAGCCCGGACCCCTGGTGGAGCAGGCACCCCCGACTGCACATAGGCCTGCTGAATAGCGGCCACAACCCAGTGAGACAGCCTAGACTTCGACAGAGGCCTGCCTAGACGCCCTCTGTCGCCTGCAGAACTGTTCTCTGGTGAGGATTGGCCACTGTTGTAAAGGTAGGTACCCGTGTTACTGGTGGCCGGCGCAAAAACTGAATACGGTATCCCCGGGTCATGGTAGAAGCCACCCATGGGTCGGCCTCCAGGGCCAACCAGGCCGCCTTGCAAGAGGCAGACGGGGGAAGCTGGTTGGCCAGGGCCTGATAATTGTCACGAGGGCCGAGGGCGCTTAGAGGACCCCTCGGCCTTAGCCGGTGGTCCTCTCCCCCTGGTCTGACGGCGGTGCCTACGCTGCCGGGAGGCATCCAACTGGCGTCTGAGGTCCCCACGACCATGTCGAGGCCTCAGGATTCGGTGCCTGATGGGGCCGAGACGGGCCAGACCTTCTTGGGCCTGTAGCGCGCCTGGCAAGGCCCACCGAAACCTCCTTAGCGCAGCGCCGGCTCTCCTGTGCCTGCTGCAACACAGCAGTGGCATGGGGCCTTAACATAGCGGTCGGTTCCACCGGCACCTTAAGCAGACAATCTCTATCCCCTTGCTGCAGCTGGGATTGAGAGTGCCACAAGTGGCGCCTAACCACCCAGAATGACGCTAAAGCACTGCCCGCCGCCTCAGCCTGCTCCTTCATCACGGAGGAGAGGCATGAGGAGGCAGTCTGTAGCTCCTCCCCCTCCCTCTCTTTTTCTTCTTCTTTACACTGCCGACCCAGTCAGTACTCAACCACCGAGCGCGTTAGCTCACGAACCGCGAGCAATACGCTGGGAGGAACACAGCCACCGCCGCTGGGAGCCAGAGGACCTCCGGCCCGACCAGACGGCTATGGTTTTTCCTTTTTTTGAAAGGACAAAGAGCTTCAGATACAGCAATCCAGGGAGGCTGCCAGTGACAGACGCCCCGACTTACACAGGTAAGCGGATTCACTGCTATATCCTCTGCTTCTCTTTGAACAATAACTTTTCGGATTGTGAGACACAGCACCCTGACGTACAACGTGGAGATCAAACAATCAGTGATTACACGCCAGCGCAGGCGCTTTATAGCTACGCCAACAGGGCGTGGCCGGGCAAGCCGGTGTGTCTTAAAGAAATATCCACGTGCCCTGACAAGCAGCGGGGGTCATATCCCGTACATATGGAATATGTAACTGAGTGGAGAGATAGTCTCAAGACGATAGAACAGGCACACTGACGACAATGAACCAAGAGACATGGGGTTTCACAGAAGGAAACGAGCCCATGTTCGGGTGTTTTTTTTTGTTTTTTTTTATAAACCTTTGCACAGACTTCTGTCTGCAGCAGAACTGCTGCCATATGTCAGGATGCTGTAGGAGAGCAGCGGTAGAAGGGTGTCTGGTGCCGCTGTGAGAGATGACTCTTCAGTGTGTAGAGAAAGTATAGCTGCTGTTGTGCTTTCTTTACTATTGCAATGGTGTTTGTGTTCTATGATGTTTCTGAAATGTGTTTAGGGGAACAGGAGAAGGAAAAGCAGGGATGCAGGTGGAAGTGGTTAAGCAAGATAAATAACTGAACAAGATAATGGGGAGGTAGCGGGTGGCGTCAAATCATAACAACAAAACAAAGATCGCTGTGGATCAAACTGAATACAAAAAGTGGACGCCACCATAAACTAAAAGAAAAATATAAGAAAACGAGGGGGGAAAGCAATCCCCAAACCAAAAGAGCCACAAACAAAAAGCTAAGGCCTACTCCCCAAACAAGGACATACAAAGCAAACGAAGAACGAGGCGTGGGGCAGGCAGCCACAAGCAGACTGTGCCCCCTGACTTTCTCTTCCGGGCGGCGTGGAGGGAGGATGAGCGATGACGCCATGACGCACAGCGCACCGGGACCTGGGACAAGGCAGGGCAAACACGCACATACCCATAGACACACCTATACCCATAACACCACCACCCCCACACACACACAAATACAAACCCCACAGGTTTGTTACACTACAGCACGAGACAAAGCATCAGCAACAACATTATCTGACCCTTATGTTTAATCACAAGGTTGTAATCCTGCACCAGCAACGCCCATCGCGTCAGCCGCTGATTGTGATTATACATGCGCGCCAAAAACGCCAACGGATTGTGATCCATATGGACAACGAGGGGCAAACTACACAAACCTATGTACACATCAAAGTACTGCAATACCCACAACAAAGCCAATGCTTCCGTTTCAATAGTTGAATACTTACTCTTCCCCCTAAAGCTGTGTTCACACCAAACGCGATGAACGCGATTTTTTCGCGCGACAAATGACAATCCGTCGCGCTATCACTCGTGTTTTGACGCGTCATCGCGTCCCCCCTCCCCTCCCCTCTACTGTCAATCCAGCTAACAGGACGGATGTAAACATGTGTTGAGACACAGAAAGTGCACTCATTTTACCGTAGGCTTGACAATGGACGAGGTGAAGCTGATCCTTGACGTCCTGGTCCTGGTGTAGCAGGTAAAAAAAACTCCGCTCAGCCCTGCTCGTATCGCGGCCGTTGTACGGTACTACTGTTGCTGAGTTTGAGGACTTGCTAGCAGCTAGGGTTGGTGCAGGACCTCCAGGCAGGACACCAACTAAAGTTACAGGCTCTTCTTTTCAGCTGCAGAGTGCCTGTCCATCTGTCTCCGGTGAGTAGCAGTCGGTAGCAGTGTATTGTTGTGTCACGGCGTCACGCGATGTCGCCGCAAAAGTTCAATATTTTCAACTCGGGCGTTGGCGCGATTTTCGCGGCATCGCGTCCATCGCGCCGCGCTATCGCGTCCATCGCATCGCCCGGCGCGATGACGCGACTAATCGCGTCTGTGCATTGACTTTACATGTAATCTCGACGCGCGACAACGCAGCATCGCGTTTGGTGTGAACACCCCTTTATACCCCTATACCCATAACAGTGTGCCTGCTTCTCAGCTTCTTCCTGAAGTCAATATCAGTTTTGTTTATGTTGAGGCTCAGGTTCTTCTGTGTACCTCCTCTCCATAAATCAATTTATTTATGAAGCACATTTTTAAAAACTGTACTGTACAGTTTAATGATCACAAATTACAAAGCGCTGTACAAAATAACCATGGCTGGCAGAGCCAGGAAAATTAAGACAAAAGGACACACCTGGGACCATAAGGACACGTTTTGACATTTGGCGAACATCTGATTTGAGGTGGGTAGACTCGGCGCCTGTGATCAACCCCACCACAGTCGTGTTGTCTGCAAGTTTGACTATTGTGGTGTTGTGAGATGGCGTGCAGTTGTGTCTACAGAATATAGAGGAAAGGGCTCAGCACACAACCCTGTGGGGCCCCTGTGGGAGAAAGGTGCGGCCTGTCTGTCAGGAAGTCCTTAACCGTTGTGCACTTCATTTCCTGCATACACTGGTGGTCTTGCAGGTCAAAAATGACCTGCCTCCACTTAAGCTCTAAAATAAGCAGCTCAATTGTATTTTCAATAGGGCCGGGACTCGATTAAAAAAATTAATTAGAGGCTTTGTAATCGCATATAAATATTTGACCTGAGAACAGTGAGAAGCATTTTTCTTCACATGGATTTTAGTATACCGTTGAATAATGACTGAATACATAAGCTTAAGCAACAAAACATGTTTTTTTTCAAGGTGGTACTTAACCTTAACCTAAATCAGCATTTTATTTGAACACGATTTACAGTATATTCAAGAAAGTGAAAGTATAGAAAACAGTTGTTTAAGATTGTGTGGTGTTTTTAATCATAATTTTAAAAAGAATAATTTGTTAAAAAAATATTTATCAGTAATTTTTTTTAAATCAATGACATTTCAGGTGACCCCATTTGAATTTCAGGCGACCCCACATGGGGTCCTGACCCCAAGGTTGAAAAACACTGAAAACACTGCAGTAACCAATCACACAGGCAGCTCCATGTTGTCCCTGTGTGATGTTCAGGGACAGGACAGTCTGAAGACGGACAGCTCTGAGGTTGAAGTCTGCAGTAATTAATGAATCGTAATTAACGCGAAGTCCCGGCCCTAAATATTATTGATGTGATCTGCTAAGTATGTCACTCCATACCATGGAAATAGACCTATACCCCATTTCTCTGCTAAACTTACTCTGAAGTGATAGGCCTCCATTTGTGAAATTGTGCCAATTCTCTCTTCTTTCTTCGGATTGTGGTTCATCAGATGCTTCTCTTATGTATCAAATCAAACAGAGCACTTTTCCTACATAGACATGTAACACAAAGTGCTTTACACACATAAAATAGAAAAAACAATTACAAACAAATAAAGCCCCTCCCTCTCACCCTCCATACTGCACGCGCACACAAACATACACACCTGCATACTCTCACTACTGACACTAGGGAGACATGGCATGACATTGAGGATTGAGGAGGCACCATCTTTGGGGCCATCCACATTGGGAGGAGTCGCAGGCTGTGCCACAGGGGGCACCAGCGCCCAGGCCCCCCGACAGACCACAGCCAGCCGAGCCGAAGGGACCTAGGGACAGCGCCCCCAGCAGCAGCCCAGACACAGCTCCCAGCGTGGAAGACCCCCCCCTGAGGAAACACTGGAGTTGGATTGGATTAAAAAACCATGAAAAAATAAGTAAATGAGTGAACAGCTTAAAAGGATCAAAATATATAAGATAAGAAAATAAAATACCAATGATAAGTAAAACAACTAAAATTACTTAAGATTAATATCATCTTAAAAAATATATATAACATAAGATAAAATTACATAAGAACGTAAGAAGAATTTAAAATCTAGTTAAAAGCCTGACTAAAAAGGTGTGTCTTTAACCTTCCTTTAAAAATATCACCTGTCTCTGCGGTCCTGAGGCTCTCCGGCAGTTCATGTTGGTCTTTCATAGACTCCACAGCCAGTCTGACCTATAATAGCCATGACAACGCGTACGTCTGACAAATAGGAACCAATGGTTCTGGTACTGCTTCTAAAATTGAAGGCCATGTGTCTGGTGTTGGAATTCTTACCACACATGGACCTTCAATTCTAACTGATCTTATAGAATGGGTTAGTTGTTGAAACCACAAATTCTTACCTGCCCATGGGTCTGGGCTTGATGCTTTGGCATCAAATCCATATGCCCTCCATTTCAGTTTCCCCTTTTATTTAGTGCTCTCCAGCCTGTTCACCTGCAGCTGCAGCTGTCTGCTGTTCTCTCTTCGGCCTGGCGTTTGGCTGCACTTTGTATAAAAACAGTTCTACATTGGACGATCTGTGCACGATCAGCTGAGACAGAGCACAGTGGATGTGACATGTGGCGCTGATCAGCCATCGCAGCGCACGTGTGTATGTAACGGCAAAAAAAAAAAAAGAGCGGTGTTTTTTTTTGTTTGTTTTTTGGGCCGTGCGCTGCCAGCGTATTCTTATTGGTTATCGGTTAACGAGTGTCGGTTTATCGGTCTGAAAAAAAATTCAAAATGTTCATCCCTAGTAGTGATATAGAAGACCATATTTCTTATTTGGCCGTTATGATAATAACATGTGCTCTACAAATACATACTGGTGTAATTTTTATATGAGGCTAATGCAAATGCAGACTGCCATATGATTTTGGCAAAGTATGCTTTGGGGGTTATTGATTTATGGTTATGTAGGTAAAGAAGGTGTGCTTGAGACGGGGCAGAGGGTGTGCTTGAAAAACTGGGCAGTGGTCGTGCTTCTTTAACATTTTATGAGTTTTTATTTATTGTGTTCGTGCAGGAGTCAATGACCACAACGTGTTGCTTCGTTTGTTGCGTTTACTTAACTGACGCACACCTTACATTTTACGACCTTGCCGTACATCACTGCTGAAAACCTTAAAGACACAGTAACCTGTCATTTGCAGTGCATAACCTACCAGAGTCCAACAGGACACTTTATGAAAACAAACTGCATGTTTTCAGACATAACATTTTCCCCCCACCCCCCAGGGAACAGAAACATAACATTCACCTCGCACCCCACCCCAATGTCAATGTCACCCTGTCACATAGTCCCCATGCCAGACAGGCGGGGCCCTCATTCTCTGAGGGCGTGCTGGCCCTGAAGCTGCGTCGAGTGGCGCTGGTGGGTCCCCTGCCACTCGATTAGCTCCTGGCCGGGGCTGCCAACCTAGAGCTGCCGGCGACAGAGGTGAGGCTGGTACAGTGGGGCTTGCAACTCTGTGCAGGCGGTTTGAGTGCCAACGAGTCCCGTTCTCCAGTCTGTAAGTGGCCGGCCCCAGCTGCTTAGTCACCCGCAGGGGCTCTGACCAGTATGACTGCAGCTTATTTTGGCGGTGGAGGCGTTTGATCCTGACCCAATCCCCTGCCGAAAGTGAGGGGGTCTGCACTCTACGTGTGGCATCATACTTCTCTTTCATCCGAGCCTGCGAATGTTTCACCTGAGCTCTGGCTTTCTGGAGCCCTGGGCTCCCACGTGCAGGAGGTGGCTCAGCTCTCAAGCAGTCCAGTGGTTGCTTTAGTTCACGTCCAATCATTAGCAATGCAGGTGACACTCCAGTGGTGGAATGTTTGGATGCCCGGATGGTCAGGAGAGTTTGGTTGAGAGCGTCGCTGAAGGTCTTCCCCTCCTCCAGACAGGCTCGGATACCATTCTTGAGAGTTTTATTCAGTCTTTCCACCCCTCCGTTACTCTCTGGGTGATACACTGCCGTCCTGATGTGCTTGATGGACCGCAGCGTGAGAAACTCAGCGAACTCTGCTGATGTGAATTGGGGCCCGTTATCTGTCGTGACCACACCCGGGAGGCCCCAGCGCCCAAACAGGTTGTCCAGGCGGTCGACGATGGAGTGCACGGTGATGGAGCTCAACTGGAAAACCTCTGGCCATTTCAAATGAAGATCGTGCACCACAGCAGGTAACGGGCATGAGCAGGCGCCCCGTGAAGTTCACCACAGATGTCGACCTGGATATGTTCCCAGGGTGAAGACGGCCAAGGGGTTGGGGTGAGAGGGGCTGTGGCGGGCTGGCCTGTTTTCCCACTCAGAAGGCAGCAGGCGCAGTTACGCACCAGCTCCTCAACATCAGAGTCTATGTGGGGCCACCAAACTGTATCCCGGCAGCGTTGCTTTACCTTGACCACCCCAAGGTGCCCCTCATGTGCCATGTGTAGTACTCTGGACCTGAGAGTCTCTGGAATGACCGCACGGTGACCGCGAGCTAGGCACACAGCCCCCCAGCAGGAGAGCTCGTTGCGGAAGCGGTAGTAGGGAAGCAGCCTGTCATCCACTTTGGCAGGCCAGCCGTCCCGGACGTAGGTGCGGAGAGTCGTGAGGGCCTCATCAGCAGCTGAGGCCTGCTGCAGCTCCGCCAGGGTGACTGCTGAGCTGAGGGGCCCGTGCAGGATGTGGACCCAGTCTTCCTCGCTCTCTGGGTCTGATGGCACCCCACCCATCTCCTTCGTCACCGACACAGCCCTGGACAGGAGGTCGGCCACCGTGTTGGCCCGCCCAGGCACAAACTCTAGACTGAAGTTGTACTGGTTCAGCCTGTCAGCCCACCTTAGCAGTCTCATAGGCCTGTGCCCCGAGCCTTGGGTCGCCAGCAGTGCCGTCAGCGCTTGGTGGTCTGTGCGAATGGTGAAAGCCCTCCCGTATAAATAAACATGCCAGCGTTCGCAAGCCCACAGGCAGGCCAGAGCCTCCCTCTCCCCCACCGAATACTTCTGCTCCGCTGGGGTAAGTGCTCGTGAGGCGAAAGCTACCGGGCGTTCCACCCCGTCTTGAGTCTGGGAGAGGACAGCGCCCAGCGCCACCCCGGAAGCATCACAGGTGACCAAGGTGGGCGCAGTCAGGCTGAAATAGGTCAGTATGGGCGGGGACGTGAGCTGCTGTTTGATGACGTGCACGGCTTCATGGCAGGCCGGGGTCCAGTCCCACGCAGCCTCCTTCCTGAGCAGCCGGCGCAAGGGAGCCGTTGAATCAGAGAAGTGTGGCATGAACCTGAGATAGTAGGCGGCCATCCCCAGGAAGGAAGACAGCTGGGATGGAGACTGCGGATCTGGGAGGGACAGAATGGCTTCGGTGTGGGACATAATCGGGGTGATGCCCTCCTTCGAGAGCCTGAAACCCAAGAACTCGACTTCCTCAGCCCCGAACATGCACTTTTCAGCGTTCAGTGTGACCCCATGCTGTTCACCACACTGCATGATGCTCGCCTGCAGCAAGTCTTTCAGCGTTTCGGAGGGTGCATGCACGACCACGTCATCCAGGTAGATGGAGACACCCTGGATACCGGCCAGTATGAGTGACATTATCTTCTGAAAGCAGCTCGGGGCTGATGAGAGTCCAAATGCCATGCGTTTGAATCTGAAGACCCCCATGTGCGTGACAAACGCTGTAAGGTCCATGCTGGGTCGTGCCAGAGGAACCTGCAGATAGCCATTTCGTAGGTCCATCTTACTGAAGACAGTGGAGCCGTGGAAATGGCTAGTCAGTTCCTCAGCCGTAGGCAGGGGGTACTTGTCGGGGATGATGGCTTTGTTCACGTCTGTGAGGTCCACACAGAGTCGCAGTCCGCCCCCCTTTTTCTTAGCTATCACCAGGTTCGACACCCACGGCGAGGCGTTGACAGGCTCAATGACGTCTGCCCCCACCAAGCGCTGCAGCTCGGCCTCCACTGCATCACGGAGAGCCAGAGGAATGCGCCGTAGAGGCTGGATGACAGGGCGGACTGACTGGTCGACCGTAGGCTGGTGTACAAATCCTGTCATGCGGCCCAGCCCGTTGAACAGTTGTGGGTAGCGGTCAGGCCAGGAGGTGGCGACCTGCAGGACATGCTGGCCTCTAGCATCACTCACAGCAAAACCCAGGGCAAGGAACAAGTCTAGGCCCATAATGTTCGCTCCCCTCTGGGTGATGCAGAACTTGGTGTTAGGTGCACATTGTTGATCATATCTGACGGGAAGGCAAGCCACGCCCAGAGTGGAGATGGGAGAATGGCCGTAGCCCAACAGGGGTTTAACTGCTGCTTCCAGAGGCACCTGACTGAAGAAGCGGTCATAAGTGCATTTGTTCAGGATTGACACTTTGGCTCCTGTGTCCACGAGGAGCGGGATTAGAGCTGTGCCCACACGGCATGTACAATGTTTGAAGGCAGGCTGTGAGGTCTGAACAGTGTTTATGGGGACAGCAGCAGTATCATGGCAAGCAGGGGAAGAGCGACAGCAGCGTGCAAAATGGTTCAACTTGCTGCAGTTGCGGCAACGTTTTCCCCGAGCAGGGCATGATTGATCTCTGGCAGCATGTTTAGAGGAGCCACAGTTGCTACAGCTCTTGGCCCCTCTCTCCCTGGGTCCCCTGTCCACTCTCTGTACATCCTGTCACTCACCCCGTCGTTTGGCTCTGCAGTCTCTGTATGATGAACTGACGGCGGTGATGACGTCATCGGGTCGTGCACTGCACGGCCGAACTTGCGCGCCTCCGCTAGGGCCGTTTCCAACTGTTTTCCAATCACTACAGCATCTGCTAGCGTCATGGAGTCTGGCTCTAATAAAAGTCTCTCCCTCAGTTGGTTGCATGACGTTTTCTCTATTAACTGGTCAACTATAAGTCCATCCTCCAAAGCCCCAAAGTCACAAAGCCTAGCCAGCTCACGTAAAGCTGATACGAAGTGGGCAACGGTCTCACCCGGCTTTTGGGTCCTCTGGCGAAACTCGAAGCGGCACATCCGCCGGCTTCTCCCGGAGCTGAAGTGTGCCTTCAAAGCGGCTGCAGCTGTGGCGTACTTATCGTCCAATAAGGTGAGCGTGGCGAAGACTCGCTGTCCCTCCTGCCCGAGGCAATGGCGTAGGAGCGCACACTTCCTGGCCTCCGCTAGGTCCGTGTGTCCCAACGCCAGCAGATAATCCTCAAATGACCGCAGCCACCGATCCCAGGGAACAGCTGGGTCGCCGGGAACAGGTAGGAAAGGTGGAGGAGGCGGTAAGGCGAGTTCAGACATCCTCGTTCGCCAAATATTGTGTTCGTGCAGGAGTCAATGACCACAACGTGTTGCTTCGTTTGTTGCGTTTACTGAACTGACGCACACCCTACATTTTACGACCTTGCCGTACATCACTGCTGAAAACCTTAAAGACACAGTAACCTGTCAATTGCAGTGCATAACCTACCAGAGTCCAACAGGACACTTTATGAAAACAAACTGCATGTTTTCAGACATAACATTATTCAAAAATAAAAGTTTACACAGTGTATGAGGATTCAGGCGGTTTCTCCGTTTTGATAGTATTTCTCCCGCCTTTGAGAATGTACGTTCACATGGCACAGATGAAGCTGGGGTGCAAAGAAAGTGTTTTGCAACTTTGTATAAGTTTGGATATGTGGCTTTATTGCTGGTCCAGTACTTCAAAGGGTCTTCTTTGCGGTCCAGGGCAGGATCGGACAGATAGCGGTTTACTTCAACAATGGCGTTGGCGGTCGCATTTTGTGTTGGCCGAGCCCTGGTGGCATCGTTGTCCAGCAGCCCCCACAGGTCAACTCCTGGAAAAAAAACATCAGACCCATAAATACAAATGTAATTTTGTGTCGTTATTCATGATTAAATAATAAAAAGAAAAATACCGGTGGAGGCTGCTGCTGTTGCTGGAGGATCACTCTGCCTTCCTTGTGGAGTGGACGGTGGCTGCTGCTGCGCGACATGAATTACTTTTGTGCACTCTGAGATTAGGCGCTCCTTAACAAACGTCGCCACTCTCGGGCTGGAAAAGCCGAATGTTTTAAACCTTGGGTCCATCATCGTCGCCACTGACAACGAGCTCTCCTTATCTTGCAGTCTGTCCACCAGGCACCTGATGAGGTTTCGTGCCAGATGTTTGGCCATGCCAGTGGACAGCTGCGGCTCAAGCTGTTCAATGGTGTGGTGAAGGACCCGGTAGAGGGGGATGACCTTAGAGGCCAACACTCTTTTTTCCTCCGACAACTCTACAGTGGCAACCTGGAATGCTGCCAACACCTGAAATGACAGTGTCAGAATGCATAAACTGTGTAGCAACCTTGGTTACATTGCTGTTGTGTAGTGACTAAACCGTTAATGACTGCGAAATACATACCTTGATGCATTCTTCAGTGCTTTGATACTGTAGGTGTGTGAGTGGGGTCAGGTCAGTGTTGAGTGAGGCAAGTGCTGCTGCCACTGGCTCTCTTTCTTCAAACATTCTTTGCAGCATGTCGAAGGTGCTGTTCCAGCGGGTGTCCACCTCTAATATCAGTTTCTGCTCACTGCGGCCCAGTTGCTGCTGCATGTGAACAAGCCTCTGTTTTGCTGTTGTGCTTGTTTTTTAAATAGGGTGACAATTTTCCGGGTCAAGGCTCGGATCTCATCAAGGCCCGGAGTTGCTTCGATGGAATTCTTAACCACAAGATTGAGGCAATGTGCAATGCACTTGCTGTGCCTGAGGTTGAGGTTATTTGCAGCAGCAATCATGTTACTGGCCGAGTCCGGCACTATACAGCGCACTTTGTTCTTTAGACCCCACTCATCCAACATTGAGTCGACCTCGGCGGCTATGTGGGCAGCGGTGTGGGTCTGTGGAAAAGGCTTTGTCCCCAGAAGAGCAGTGGACAGCTGGTCACTTGCATTAATAAAATGACATGTGACTGCAAGATAGGCATCTGTGTTTATAGATGTCCACATGTCCGAAGTGAGAGTCACAGTTTCAACCTTCTGGAGTCCCGCCTTTGCCTTCTCCTTCTCCTCATATTTTGTAGCCACCATTGTTTTTTTTACAGTTTTTCTCGTTGGCAGGGAGTATGTGGGGTCCAGCTTGGCCACAAACTCCCTGAATCCAACGTCCTCCACCACAGAGAACGTCTGCGAGTCCTGGATGATGAAGTTGACCAAAGCTTCATCCAGGTCTCGCTTTCTATTGCCTAATAAAGAACAACAATGCATTACTGTTGGTTACATATAGACTTACTGAAATGTATCACAAGGTAATATAAAATACAACCTTCAGTGATCTAACCTGGAGGGCCCTGGCTCAGGCTGATGTTCAGGAGTTTCAGCAGCTGCAGGGGAGTTGGGTGGTGTCTCTGACTGTAGCAAAGCACTGGCCCTGTTTCTGGCTTTTCTTTTTGCTTCTCTCCATTCCTTTCTTTTTGCCCTCTCTCTCACTGAGCTCATTGACACCCTTCTTCTTTCCATACTCTCTGTCGTCTTTTCCATTTGTCGCTCTCTTTCTCAAGGTATTTTCTTATTCTTTCTGGGTCAGCATCACGGCGTTCCCAATATCTCCTTGCTATTTCAGCTCCTTTTGATCTCATTCCTTGGAAAATACAATTCAAAATGTTACCTTAAATACTTTAATTGGTGGTCCAGGTAAACTAGGCTTGCCTTATCAAACTAAGCTTGGGCTGCTGGCGGCGGTGAGAGGAGCCCTTCGTGGAGGGTCTCTCAGCAGGCATGGCCGAGGACGCTGCCTCCCTAACAGCAGTCTTCCTAGCCAAATGGCAAAATACTCTAGAAGAGTCATCCTCTGTGGTGGGGAATCACCTGCTGGGTCCATGGTTGGTTGGATTATTCTGTCAAGGTTGGGGAAGCAGGAGGACCCAAATGCAGGAACAAACACAGGGAGGTACTTGCAATTGGACGTTTAATACTTAACAGGCAGGAACAGAACCCCGTGACATCAAACAATAATCCAACACGGAACTGAAAGAAACACCAGACTAAATACAACAGAACTAATCAAACCAACAAGCAACAGGTGAGGAGACAGGAGGGCAAAGAAACCTGATTGGTGGACACACAAGGAGCAGGGCTGACGATGTGAAACGCAGGACAGGTGTGCAAGGAGACTGAGGAGGGAAAACACAGGAAGACAAGACAAGGACTTCAAAATAAAACAGGAAACTAGGACAAGACACAGACCATGACACAACACAGAACTTCAAAATAAAACAGGAACTAAACTAAACAGGGGAACACAGAAACTAGGAGTCCAATAACAAAACAGAACAGAAAACCGAGCCACTAAATGGCGGAAGACCAAGGGCCATGACACTGTCATGGGAGGTTTACTGACAGGGTGGACAATGACAGGGTGGACATTAAAGCAGATATCAGTGGAATGTTTTTGTTAATATAAGTCCTAAATAGTCCTATTTTCCGTCAGCAATCACTTACATGAAGTATTTCAGCCTAAACACGAGTCTCTCCGTCACTCTGCTCTGCTGTAACCCGAGGAGAAAATTTTCCTTGTGGGATACAAGTGTTATCCAATGAGGGGAGAAAACGGCATGAAGGGCTGTGTGTGCAGCCAAGGGATGCGCGTGAATGTGGTGACGTAGCACGAGGACCAATTGATGCCTGACAAGGGCGGGGGCTGCTAACTCATGGTGCGTTCAAGGAAACTCGTACTTTGTGTTTTTCCTTCCTGTGAAGTCATACCAGTTGGATCTGGTACGAGTTCACGGGTCGGAAGTTACGAGTGGCCGTTATAGGGAACTTTCACAGACAACAGGACGGTAAAAACACGAGCTACGGGTTACCTGGAACGCTACCAAGTCGTAGTTGTGACTTGAAGCTGTAACTTACGGTTTCAAAAGCCTGCCTTGAACACAGCATTAGCCGAAACGGCCGTGCCGCTGTTATCTGCTTTAAATGAGCACATGGTGGACCTTCAGTTAGCAACATGATTCAGTTGGCAAGCTGACTGTGTACTTTTTAACAAATATGTTTAAAATTTTTGAAAGGTATTTATATTAATTTATATTTCACTATGACAGAGTGGACATGTTAAGCTTGACAACATCCAACTACACATAATACGAGAACAATTACAAAATATGTGCAAATACTTACTTTGCAACTAGCCACTGTGTCAGGCTCCATTGAAGAAAGACAAAATGATGGGTTAGAATTTTTTTTTTTTGTCTCAATCGATAGTTTCTACCCCCGCACACACTCTGAGGAGGGTGTACTGTGAACTGTACCGTTTTACTGTTATTGGATTAAAATTCTGGCCAATTAGGGCACGGAAACGTTGAGTGACAGGTCCGGAGACAGGCTGCTTCGAGGCCAGTGGGCGGGTTCTCGGCCGGCCAATCCAACATGGCGCTATTCAGGCCGCCATATTTGAGTCACACAAACGACTCCCCAAAACCAATGGGTGACGTCACGGGTGCTACGTCCATTCTTTTTACAGTCTATGGTCTCAACTGAGACCACACACTCTGAGGGGGGTGATTTTTTTTTTTTTTTAACTCTACCGTTTTACTGTTATTAGGCTAAAAGTTCTGGCCAATTAGGGCGCAGAAACGTTGAGTGACAGGTCCGGAGACCGCTGCTTCGAGGCCAGGGGGCGGGTTCTCGGCCGGCTAACCGCCGCACCTCTCCAAATATGGCAAGTAGAATCCAACATGGCGCAGTTCAAACCCCTGTAGTAGCGGCACAAAACAGACTCCCCCAAACCAATGGGTGACGTCACGGGTGCTACGTCCATTATTTATACAGTCTATGGTCTCAGCTGAAAATGAAACGTTTTACTCGCCACAAAAACATAAAAATAAGTAGGCTACTTAACGTTTTGTTTTCTTAAAATATTTATTCACCACGATGTAGTAGGGAGTTCAAAGTACCAGAATCACACAACATATCAAAATCGTTGAAATAGTACTTTTCCACCTATTTTGCCACAATCGAACGTCAGCGACTGGTTTTCCCAGGCCGCCACACATGTATAAACATGTATACGTGTGTGTGTGAGTGTAAGATGTGTGTGTGTATCTATATCTATTTATCTATATGTAATATTATACTATATCTATATAACTAATTTATCTAACTATATTATCTACCTGTCTGTCAAATTCTCCACAAAATACGCTAAATACACTAATCTCTCTCTCAATCGCAACAAACCAACCAACCTACTCTGCAAAGACATATTCAAATGAACGCCATTAAAAAGGATACCCAATCCCTGAACGGTCCCAAGCCCGCCAAGTGTTTCACATGACAAACTGAACCATCAGGTGCTTCGCATTCTGGTGTACTCTGAGAAGAACATGAAGGGAACATTTCTTTCATTTTGTTTCAGAAAAATATCCCCCACAATCTTAGTTTTTTGCTTCACTCAGTACGTTTACATGCAGAGCTTAATCGAGCTATGCTCGAGATTCGATTTTGGCGTCTAGTTGGACTCCTTGTCTCAATATACATGCAACTGAGATAATCGAATAACTGACGGGGTCCGCCCCCTCATGCGGCGTCACCCGTCGTTTCAGCAGGTTAATACGCCGCCTGTCCTGTTGACTTTTCTGTCACCTCGTAAAAAACTGAATATAAACAACTTAGTAAGCGTAATAATAAATTCTCAACTGCAGTTCCCGACGCGCAGTCTGGGCCGGATTCGCACTGAGAATCTCTCTCTCAATAAAACACTCTTGCTGGTGGCGCTGTGTGAAATGCATTGAATCGGCGCTGACGTTGGGTTTTTTTTCTTTACTTTGCCGGGTTCGGGCGGCTTCTCTGCTCCACTTTGTGCCGTCTCTATTGTTGTGGAGCATGCGCACATTCATTGTCCAGCTTCAGTCCGACTAAGGTGTATACATGACGGAGAAAATCGAATTCTAATCGCATTATCTGGGTGTCTTAGTCGGAGTTCTCCAACTACGATTTCAGTCGGACTAAGGTGTTTACATGCACTTCAGTTGTCCAGTTAGTCGGATTAAGGCCATAATTCGTTTTTTTCAAGTGTCATGTAAACGTACTGACTGATTAGTGGGAGAAATTACCGACCGGGAGCCGGCTCGTGCTCGCACCCCCTGGAGAGTGCCCCCGCCTTCCTGTTGAGAACCACTGGGCTATGGTCCTGGCTAGTTTTATTGGTTGAGAGCAGCATTAGTAAACCACAACAAAAACACATGTAGCCTTTTTCTCCCCTCATTTTTTCCCATTGACAGAAATCCGTCGTGGCGACGGAGAACTTTAACCCCTGTTGTCTGAACACGAGAAAAATATACTAATATATAAAAGTTTATTGAATTTGAAAGAGTTTACTTGTATTATGAGATATTATTATTATTACATTAGTGGTTAATTGCACAGTGATGCAGTGGTTAGCACTGTCGCCTCACAGCAAGAGGGTTCTGGGTTCGAACCCGCCGGCCGGCTGGGGCCCTTCTGTGTGGAGTTTGCATGTTCTCCCCGTGCATGCGTGGGTTCTCTCCGGGTACTCCGGCTTCCTCCCACAGTCCAAAGACATGCAGGTTAGGTTAATTGGCGACTGAAATCACATGAGGATTTTAAATGTAAAAACACACATGTCATTTAAGCAGATTATGTTAGTGCATCTGAAAATGACTAATTCAGTGTGAATCAGCAGAACACACATTGCAGATGCTTACCTGCAGAGTTAGTGTATTTCCGCTGTCCCTTTTTCTATCTGTAGGTCAGTCATAAAAAAAATATACAGTATGTGTTTTCATTAAAATTTACATTTTTCTCAGAAGTGGTCAGAATTCTTTTTCTATTTTTATTTTATTTTCTATTTTATTTTCCCCCAATAAAGTAGGAAGATATTTTGAGTTGTTCCTACACACAGCAGCACCAGTGGCATTTAACAATGTTTTTATTTTAATTCACGTTTGTCACAGTTCTACCCGTACACGTTACACAAAATACTTCTACAGGGTTTGTCACATTAGATAAAATCAAAATTACACAGCTCATCCTGTTTTACAGATTCTTGCTGTTTTTGGAGACAGATATGAAACACCTGAGTCAAGCTGTTCACAACTGTTAACAAAATGAATTTAGAGGAGACGTGATGCTAATAACTCATGAACAGAAGATCTGTGTAGTAAAAATCTTGTTGAACTCTACTCATTGTGATGCTGTACTGTAGTTAGGTTTAAGGCATGAAGACATAACATGCCCATGCCCTAAACATGCCCATGCAGCAGAGCTCTGCTGCACTGATGCATTTGTTTAAAAAACAGACTTGACTGCATCAATCTCTTCACACTGGGACTTACCCTTCATGCAAAGGACGCTGCAAAGGATCAAACCCAGAATGACAGCAGCTGAAACTGAAGATCCAATTATAACGCCTGCATTAAGAACTGTAAAGATAAAAAAACAAACTTACTCAGAAATGTTGACACAATTCAAGTGTTTTCTTGTCACAAATACTTCTGTAAGCAGTGTGAATACATGAGTACATGTCTGAGAGTCCTCAGGACTGTTAGACCATAAATGTTTCTAAAGTCACTGGATCCACTAGATCATACTTTACACATCACACAGACTTTCTATTTTCTATCTATTTCTATTGAGAGAAGGAATCGTTAACAATCTGTGACTCTTACCAACAGGATTTCGATGGCAGAAATCCCTCATATTCATCGTATCATTGGTCCTGCTGACCTGGTTGGTGTAGTTACAGATGATTTTGTAATTATCCAGGTAAACATGGAGAGTAGCTCCAGAGGTTGTGACCTTTGACCTCTCTCCTCCCTCCTGACTGCAGGTGGTGGTGTTACAGGTAACAGTGGTGCTGATGCTGATCTGATGTGAGTCCAGTGATCTGCAGGTCACAGTGAGGTCACAGGAGTCTGAGCTGTTTGTCACAGAGTCGACTGTCAGCTTCACTGGAGACACTGGATCTGAGGGGAGAGTTTACAGGAAGAGTTTTAGAAACAGCAGCAGATTCTCTCTGGCAGCGTCTGAAGAGTTAACAAACCCACCTACAACTGTGACGACGTATCGAGATAGTATTGGACTTTCATCAGTTGTTGTCACTTGTGCAGTATAAACTCCACTGTCTGACTTTTGTAGATTCTTCACTTTCACAGAGAAATTTTCCACAGACACCTCGACCCTTCCACTGTAAAGATCAGTGACTCTTGGTTCTCCACCACGTAAAAATGTTACCACATTGATACTTCCATTGAATCTCCATGAAAGAAGAAGAAATCCCTCAGGTACATCAGCCTCCTTGACCTCCAGATGTAAATCCTCTCCTGTCTTCACAAACAGAGGAGTCTGAGCTCTGGACCCTGTGAAAACAAAACACACATGATACAATAAAAATCACAGACAGTTAATACTGTGTTTCTATTTCTCATTTCTGACAAATAGATTAGGAGGTTAAAATTTTGAAGCATCTGTGTTTCATCATGATTCACAGTTGTGGAAACATATCTCAGCGCCACCTGCTGGAGGACAGATCTTCACTTGTTCACACAGTGCAGACTAGTGAAGCAAATTATAACAACACTGTCACCATCAGTGAGATAATGATCATTTAAATGTTTTTCTATTTATACGAAATGTTTCTCTTCTCACAATGAACAAAGGAAAAAAGGGTCTCCCGCACACTGTCAAGTCACTTGCAAAATACTTTAATAAAAAACAACGTTTCGGTCCACAGGACCTTTTTCAAGCAGAGATTTAAAAAGGCCAACGCACCTGTTTTTCAAGATTTTTTAGATGTGCATCAGCCTCCACACCTCTTCTCACAATGAACCAGACAAATACCGACATGTGTCCACCTCTTCCTCTACATTTACGTAATATCATTTAACAGTGTAAATTCATTGAAATTCAATATCTGCCTGGTTTACACATAATCCCTTGTTTATATTTTACCTATTTTACATTTTTCTTAAATCTTTTATTGTTTTGCTTTGTTTTTTAACTTGAAGTTTTGCTTTCAGTCTGTTTTCACTCACTTGCTTTACCACAATGTTTCAGTGCTGAGGTGCAACAACCAGAATTTAACAAGAAGAACCCAGATATGAAACATATTATTTTACCTTGACATGAAGACACCAGGAAAACAGCAAATAAAAATGAAATACCCATCTGTCCCATTCTGACGCCCTTCAACATTGTGTGTCAGTGCAGCAAAAACTTTACAGACGTCCTGAACATAACAAACGTCACACAGTGATCTATATGAGGAAGTCAACTTCTTTTCTGTGGCTCACGAGACTTACTGTTTTAACACAGCATGTGCACATGTGCAGAGACGTCGCAACGGGGCAGGCAACCCAGAGCAATTGCCTAGGGCCCCGAGCTGGAAGGGGGCCCAAGACAGGGCTGACATTGGTCAATGGTCCTTATCAATAACAAAATGATTGGACTACTTTAGACACTGCATTGTCGATGTATCGGGGAAACCCCCGCATAGGGCCCCTACTAGCTGTTACTGGCTAGTGGCTGTTAAGGGACCCTACGAGACACGGCCGGTATTGATCCATATCAATGACACAACCTGAAACCCCCATAGACAGTCTACAGCGACACGTTTGGAATCTCCCTTATGGGGCCCCGACTTGTCGTCTTCTGCCGTGCTTTCGGTTCGTATCAAACAGAAGCAAAAAAGCGAGCAGATCATTCAGGGCATGCAAAAAGAACAAAAAAACAAGAAGATGAAGAAAAAATAAAACAAAAAGTGGTAGGCTAAGTTCAAACGTGTATCATCCGACATGAGCTGTTTGTCACAGAGTCGACTGTCAGCTTCACTGGAGACACTGGATCTGAGGGGAGAGTTTACAGGAAGAGTTTTAGAAACAGCAGCAGTTTTATTGAGTAGCCAGGTGAGATCATCATAATCATCAGGTACATCAGCCTCCTTGACCTCCAGATGTAAATCCTCTCCTGTCTTCACAAACACAGGAGTCTGAGCTCTGGACCCTGTGGAAACAAAACACACATAATACAATATCCACAGACAGTAGATTTTTAATAAATACTGAATTCTACTGTGTTTTTACTTGTCATTTCTGACACTTGGATCATTAGTTCAAAATTATGAAGCATCTGTGTTTCATCATGATTCACAGTAATAATAGTTGTGGGAACATATTTAACTGCACTGACTCTTGTAAAATTGTATTGGTATAGCACTTTTATTGCATAAAAGCTTCACAGAGGCTAAAAACAACAAAGAAGAAAATCCAACTCTCCAACACCCCCACAAGTACACACAGAGACAGAGAGACATACAGACACACACAAACGCACACAACCACACCACACACACTCACACTCAAAAGTTTGGCAACACTTTACTTGAATACGTGTTTAACAGACATAACACTGTCATAACCATGACATGACACCTGTCATAAACATCAACGAATACTTATGACAGTTAAGTGTCATTCGGTAAGTTATGTCACTTTTGATGCAAAGTTGACATTGTGTAACTGTGGGAGACAGTATTTCATGAGTTAATGAAGTGTTTAAAAAGATTAATAAATAGACATATAAATTCATGATAAGAGTTAAAAAGAGCTTACGTGTATCAATAAGTTGATAAAATGATCTCAGTTGTGATATTTAAAAACCTTCATGTGAGGACATTTTATTTTGAAAGTGTGTGGTCACATGACCCCCTGGTCTGTTGAGGGTGAACTGTGGGATTGTGGGTCAGAAGTAAAATGTGGGACCACAGAGAATGGAGGCAGGAAGTCATGCCACTGAACACTCAGAGATAAATGCACTGCGTTCAAGAGGCGCAAACCGTAATTGTGTTTGGTCTCATATATATATTTTATTTGTGGTTGTATACAAAATGCTTTGAGCATACAGTGACACTTCATGTGTTTATTTGTTTACGCTGAGTTAGCATTTAGCTACAATGGACTCATATGGACTCTCTGCTTCTATTTGTAGTTTTCACGGTATTCTATGATTTTACCAATGTCGGTGGAGAAGGAGAATAAAAGAATGAAAATCAAGACATCAGTATGAATCGTGGCCTTTGTTGAACCGGTGTAGCTACACATTGTTTGAGATGTCCTTTTTATGACAACTTGACATCATTTTTAAAGTTTGGTAATTAGGTCTGCTATGACAGGTTATGTTGTCTTTATGTCAAGTTGTCATAACAAAAACTTCACCTGCTTTAGAGTCCAAACTGAAAAGTAACAAAGCTGAAACATTTTTTCTGCAACTGAGACTCAGTTTCAAAAGATGTAAAAAAAAAAAGACAAATTCAAAGATTTTCATAATGTTTATGTCCATAAAAATCACACAGTTAAGTCTCAGGTTCTGGAGAAGCCAGCAGTTGATTTTATTCTTGCTCTTTGCTGATAATTGTGGTTCATTGATCCAGCTATCATTGTTAGCATCTTGTGTCTTTGCTGCAAACAGAGAATATTTCAGTTGTTTCTCATTATTTAAATTATACATCAAATCATGAGCAGGAGCAGCCAATCATCGCTCCTACACGTCGTAGAAAGTGAAAGTAAAGTCCGTGACTTGGTCCGAAATTTTGGGACGCTACACCTTCAACTCCCTCTTTTCACCTCTGTCAGCCCCCCTCCCTTCAAATCAAATCAATCTTTGGCACTTTTCATACCCGTGGGCAGCACAAAGTGCCTCACAGTTGAATAAAAACAAAGCATGAACAACAAGGAAAAACCATGAATGGTAAATGGTCTTGTATTTATAATATATAAATATAATATATATATCTAAACGATACCCAAAGCGCTTTATAGTACATTCACCCATTCACACACACATTCACACACTGATGGCGGAAGCTGCCATGCAAGGCGCGAACCACGACCCATCAGGAGCAAGGTGGGTAAGGTGTCTTGCCCAAGGACACTACGGCAGCAACCGGGACAGAGCGGGACTTGAACCGCCAACCCTCTGATCATTGGACGAACCGCTCTACCACCTGAGCCACTGCCGACCCAAACCTCCCACCCCCACAAATACACACGCACACACACACAGCCAGCCACACGCACAGACATGCACGCCCACACACATACACCAACACACCCACACACATACACTAGCTATTTTACTGAGGAGACATGGCTGGGCACCAAGATCTGAGGTGAGGAAGAAGCTACCTTTGGGGGCCGCGCACACCGAGAGGAATCATGGTCCATGACTGCAGGGGCGCCACCACAGGGACCGCCTCTCTAGGCCCCCCCCCCCCAGCCTGGGTAGACATGAGGCTCCACACCCAAGATGTAGAGCTCTCTAGCCGTCCACGGGACAGCACCCCCATCGGTGGACCAGAAACAACTCCCGGTGTGGTAGGCCCCCTGGAGGAAACACTGGAAAACCGAGGGACTAAAAACAGTAAAAAGGTATAGAAGATAAAAACTGAGGGAATTGAAATAGTAAAATGTATAAAACAACAAAAAATAAATGACGTGAAATTGGATAAATCTGTCAACTGACTAAGACATTGAAATAAAATAATTAAAATAAATATGTAAAATATAAAAGTAAAACAATAAAACAGGGTAAGCTAAACTAGATAATATAAAATAGAATAATAATAAAAATGTAAAAACGGGGGTGTGCATAAAATTAGAATTAAACAACTCAGTTAAAAGTCTGATTAAAAAGGTGGGTCTTGAGCCTCTTTTTAAAAACATCAACAGTCTCTGCGGCCCTGAGGTTCTCCAGGAGGCTGTTCCACAATCGGGGGCCATAATAACTGAATGCCGCCTCCCCGTGTGTTTTAGTTCTTGCTTGTGGTATCGTTAAAAGGCCAGCACCGGAGGACCTCAGGGTCCGCGAGGGTTGATAAAGTAAAAGTAGGTCAGATAAATAAGAAGGCCTAAGACCGTTAAGACATTTAAAGACTAAAAGAACCTTAAAATCCTGAAGCGCACGGGGAGCCAATGCAGCGATTTTAAAACAGGTGTAATATGCTCCCGCCCTCTGGTCTTCGTCAGCACGCGTGCGGCTGAATTCTGTAATAATTGTAAATTGTGCATGTTCTTTTTGAGAAGACCAGAGAGTAGGGCATTACAATAATCTAAACGACAGGGGATAAAAGCATGCATCAGCACTTCCGTGCTGGCCTGAGAGAGAAACAGGCCGACTCTGGATATGTTCTTAAGATGATAAAAACCTATCTTTGTTATGTTCTTGATGTGTAGGATAAAAGTAAGCTCAGAGTCAAAAATCACATGCATCAAACTAGAGAAAGGTTCACACAGAAAATAAAAAGCCCAAACGTGTCCACAGTGCTCCCAGTGGTCAGAGACAACACAGAGGCTCCTTTAACTTGACATTTCAGTTTTTCTTCTGGAGTCTCTCCATGACATGGACACTGATGACAGCAGCCACCATGACGACCAGACCCACAGAGAAGACGACTGTCTTCACCAGGCAGAGAGAGACACCAGCAGAGAGACTCTCTGAACCTGCAACACAACAACCACCTTCATCAGACTGACACTGGTCAACAGGAAGTCATCAACCTCTTATTATTCTTCCTCTGTTTGCTCAGCACCTGTGTGTTTTACACTCAGTAACAACATGTGGCAAGGTGAAGAGGGCCCGGGCGGGGATTGAACCCACACCTCCCGGGTAAGAGTGCGCTTGACACTTGGCCAAAGGGACATCCCCTTGGCCAAGTAGCCAGGGCGCATGATCAATTGGGGGCATAGTGATAGGAACCTCAACTGTCACAAACATCCACAACATCTGTCAAACTTGGTGACGTCACATCAGAAAAAACAAAGTGGGTGATGTCATTAAGTTATTAATCATTATCATCATTTACTTTAGAAAATAAATTCTCATTTGTATGAACTATATTTTTTATTTGTTCTAAATGTAAATGTGTAATATTATCAACAGGATGTTTTCTCTGTCAGACTTACCAGTGTGTTAGAGACAAAAGTGATCAATCATTACGCTGTCATTGGTCCTGCTGACCTGGTTGCTATGGTCACAGATGATCGTGTCATTCAGCAGGTAAACATGGAGAGTAGCTCCAGAGGTTGTGACCTTTGACCTCTCTCCTCCCTCCTGACTGCAGGTGGTGGTGTCACAGGTAACAGTGGTGCTGATGCTGATCTGATGTGAGTCCAGTGATCTGCAGGTCACAGTGAGGTCACAGGAGTCTGAGCTGTTTGTCACAGAGTCGACTGTCAGCTTCACTGGAGACACTGGATCTGAGGGGAGAGTTTACAGGAAGAGTTTTAGAAACAGCAGCAGATTCTCTCTGGCAGCGTCTGAAGAGTTAACAAACCCACCTTCAACTGTGACGAGGTATCTAGCAAGTTGATAAATTTTATTAATTGTTGTAACTTGTGCAGTATAAACTCCACTGTCTGACTTTTGTAGATTCCCCAGTTTCACAGAGAAATGTTTCAAAGACACCATGACCCTTCCACTATAACGATCAGAGACTCTTGGATCTCTAACAATTGAAAATGTCACTAGAACAACAGTTTTATTGAGTAGCCAGGTGAGATCATAATAATCCTCAGGTACATCAGTCTTCTTGACCTCCAGATGTAAATCCTCTCCTGTCTTCACAAACACAGGAGTCTGAGCTCTGGACCCTGTGAAAACAAAACACACATAATACAATAAAAATCACAGTGTTTTTTATTTTATTTAAAGCGTAGGGACGAGGACTGTTATGGTGCGTTCAAGGAAGCTCGTATTTTTCCGACCGTGAAGTCGTACCAGTTCGATCTGGTACGAGTTCACGGGTCAGAAGTTACGAGTGGCCGTTATAGTGACTTTCACAGGTAAAACAGGTCGGAGAAACACGAGTGGGTTGCCTGCGGTGTTGGGCAGTAGCGACGTTACAAGTAGCGGCGTTAGTAACTTAACTACATTTCTCAGTAGCGTGGTCGTAGCGTCGCTGTTTTCTACATCAAATAGCTTTTCAGTAGTTAAGCTATTTAATTGATCAGTAGCGCGGTAGCATCCACAGAAGCTACATTTCTCCAGGCATTTCTAGACTTTAAATGCACCGCTTCCATGTGACGTCATGTACGTATCTGCAGATGCCCGTCTCGTCTACTGCAGCGGGGCGCAGCACACAGCAGGTGACAGAGGAGGAGGGATAGTTAAGTTTGTGAATCTGAGCCGTAGCTGGACAACTTTATCGCTGCACAGCGGCCGCGCGCACCGTTGCACGTCGCTCCAAGAGCCCGGTGCGTCCTGTCAGCGGAGACACGGCCACTGAGAGGACTGAGTGAGGGGACCGTTCCTGTAGGAACGCGCCATTTTATAAATCATTTAAAAACCAAACACCCTGAACAGCATCAGAGTACCAGAGGGAGAGACGACTGCAGCAGTTAAAACGAAAGTTCCTCGTCCCAGCATGTCGCCCACTCCGTCCGTGGCCGACGTCTTTTAAAACAGTGTTTCCCAACCTTGGGGTCGGGACCCCACGTGGGGTCGCCTGAGATTCAGATGAGGTCGCCTGAAATGTCTAGTAGCCTAATTGATGAATTTAAAAAGAAATCTGACCAAGAAAGGTTAGGAACCACTGTTTGAAAAGACACTTGGGTTTTTTTGGAATGTATACTTGCATAGATCTTTCAGCACTCACAATGGGCCGATATAAATGAAAAACTTTATTTAACTTCTTGTGCTTTTTTGATGAGCAACGGCAACTGGAATATTCAAAAACTGTCAGAATAGTCAATAAACATTTACTTTTTTTAAATAAAATAAGTTTAAAATATTTTATTTATCCAATTGGCCCCATTTAAAAAAACAAACAAAAAAAACCTCGGTATTCGGTTATTCTGCCAAGCGTTTTGATTTTATTCGATATTCGGCTTCGGCCAAAAAAATGCCATTCGGTGCACCCCTACTTGGAATTAAGTTGGTTTGATGTAAAAAAAAAAAAAAAAGAAAAGAAAAAATAGCTTTGATGTAGCTAAGCTACTTTTGGCATTTTATTGTAGCGTAGCTTGCTACATTTCTCTGGTGGGTAGCTTCAGTGTAGTGAAGCTTCATTTCATGTAGAGTAACTTGTAGCTTAGCTCACTACATTTTCCAAGTAGCTTGCCCAACACTGGTTGCCTGGAACGCTACAAAGTCGTAAGTTGTGACTTGAAGCTGTAATTTACGATTTCAAAAGCCTGCCTGGAATGCAGCATTAGCGAAAATGACCGGACCACTTACTTCTGCTTTAATGTGGGCCCCCTCCTGCACTGGGCCGGGACAACAGACCTGTCTGTCTTCACACACACACATACATAGAGTAGAAGAAGGGAAAAGGGGGGATATGGCAGGTTCATACTTTGGTTATAACCTTTGCCACCTCTGATATGTGTAGCTACAGATTTCTGTAGATGTCAGGCCTTGTTTTGCTGTCTGAAATCCTATCTGAGTAGATTTTATTCTACAGAACCACAGACACAGGTACCATAGTGCTCATTGGTGCTCTTGCCTTGAAAATGACAGAATATGAAAAAAAAAAAAAAGTGTTTTTGGTTTGTTTATTTGTTTCTGTTGACTGCTGATTTTATTTTTTGTGAAATAGAACATGAAAATCAAACTGTTATTAAATTTTAGTTAATTCTTCTTTGACACTCAAAAACAAGAACCCTTTTTTTGTTTAAATTTTACTTTTTGTATTTCAAAACGAAAATAGAATAAACCAATGATTTTTGTTTTTTAATTCCCATTCATCAAAAGAAAATCCAATAACCAAAAGATAAACTGACCATAAACGCAACCACAGAAGACGTACCGTTTCCATAGCAACCGGAGACTCCACAACGATCGCACGTCTCTCACCATGAAACACTTCTAGTCCAGTCATTTTATGAAAAAAGGTTGAACAAATTGCAACAGAAGCAAACTCAACTGATTTTGTATCCACAACATGACCTGAGTGAGGGGAAAAAAAGCCCAGAAGAATCCCATTAGGGGAAAGTTTAGAAAAAGTCCCATTCATAAGCCTATTAATTATTTTTCTCACGTAGGGTACAATTTGTAACCTTTAGATATCTCCATGAAAATTACTGAGTTGATTACTTACATTAAGACAAACAAAAAATGTATTACAGGTTTTTTGAAATTCTTTGTTAACATGAGCAAATTTGCATAAATTCCACCATTTTGACAGCACATGTATATAAAGGTGCTGTGGTGGAACCAAGGGGGCAGTTGTCGGTCTGAGAAGTGAAGCTCACTTCCGCGTTCAACAAACTGCAATCCCCTCGGCTTCCTCTGAGGGCTGGTGTCAGAAAGCAGCATTCTCCATAGACCCCATGTTAAAATCACCGACTTTACATCCTCAATAAACATGATCAAAGCCTGGTGTCAGAAAGTTTTTTGGTCTCAATCGATAGTTTCTACCCCCGCACACACTCTGAGAGGGGTGAATTTTTTTTTTACTTTTTTTAACTTCACTTTCTACGACGTGTAGGCGCGGCGATTGGCTGCTCCTCCTGCTTCCTCTACCTGACTGGAGGAGAAACGTCGGTCGGATGGATTTCGGCAAATACGATTGGTGGAGCCAGAGGAGTTGGATTTTGTCCTAAATTACTCATTTAATGTGTGACCATCAGAATATAGTGACAGTTCCAGTAAATATGACAGAATATTTGTTACCAACTGAACCTTTAATACTGTTTCTATTTCTCATTTCTGACACCTAGATTACGAGGTCAAAATTATGAAGCATCGGTGTTCTGTGTTTCTGTTTCATCATGATTCACAGTTGTGGAAACATATAACCACCTGCTGGAGAGGACAGAGCTCTTTACTTCTTCACACAGTGAAGAGTGAAGCAAATTACAGCAACACTGTCACCATCAGTGAGATAATTAAAATGTGTTTTTCTCTTTATAAAAAATAAATGTTTCTCTTCTCACAATGAACCAGACAAACCACAGACATGTATCCACCTCTCCTTCTACTCATTAGGGCCGCGGGCAATCGCACCGGGCACTGGTCCCAACAGCTATGAAATAGCTGCAGGGACCAGTGCCCGAAGCCCGGGCACTACTGTTATTGTGTGGATTTTTTCCTACTTTTTTTTATTATTATTTTTCCACTTCCGGCCGACTTTCGGTTCGCTACTAGTAGGACTCGAGTTGCAAGACAAATTATATATCAAAACGTGTGTCCTGATCGGGATCGGTGTGCTATTACTTTTCTCAACAGTGTACGAATTTTTCGCGACGTAAGTCGCGAAAAACTGCGCAAAATTTCGCATGTAAGTCAATGGGACGGGCGAAAAAAAAAGAGCGAAAAAGACCAATCATTGGAGTTTAACAAACGTCTACTGCTCAGGCATACTTTCACCTAGAGACTCCATTTAAACTTTAAACAGTAGACACAAGTCTTGTGTATTGTCGTATTACTCCACGTTTTGATAGGTCATATAGTTTTTGATCAATCCATGATCAATGACCATGATCATTTTTGGAGAAATTATGAGATTATAATGGGTGTGTATTGGACGGAATGTTCGTGTCAGAGTGCGTGACATCATCGGTTAGAGTGGGAGAGATGCCAGAAAAACTCCAGATTTTTTCTCTATCCAAACTCCAAACGGCCACAATTTACACTCTACAAACATAATTTCGGCCACGGTTGTAGACGAGCTCATCCTTGATCTCTTAATCTGCTCAAAATATCAGAGAGACTTACAGAATTTAAACTCTGAGCCTCTAAGTGCGGCCACGTCTGTCTCTGCTCCTCATTGAGTCCAATACAAATATTTTCTGAGAGGAGCAGAACGGACCGATGTTTTAAAACTGCCAGCGTCTCCAAAATATTTACTGTAGAAACACCAAATCGTACCGAAATTTTCAGTAAGTCCTTAGAGCAACGTTGATCTGTGTTTTGTTCTGATAGGAGTTACCGTTTTCTCACCCTAAGCCTAAATGTGAGACCGGTGCAGAGGCAGAAAATGGCTCTTTTTCTCCACGTTTCTGTCTGTCTCAGCCTGCGGGGGCCCCTATCGCCGTGGTAACCTCTTTGATCCTCAGGCCAGAGCTCGTTAACTTCATAAACAATCCACCTGGCGCTCGTTTAAATGTTTATAAACACAGACACAGCTAAATCAGACTGACACAGGATGCAGCTACTAACTAACTATGTGTCAAGTCAGTCACACACACAGACTCTAGAGCCAGCTTCATGTGATTACAGTCACACACACACAAACACACACACACACACACACACACACACACCTTCATGTGATTAAAACACAGTTAACGTGCAACAGAATTTAAACTTAAACCATGATTTAATCTGGTTTTAAAGTTAAACCTTGTTGGTGACACACACACACACACACACACACACACACACACACACACACACACACACACACACACACACACAACCTAATGTGATTACAGCTCCTCCATATCAGTGCTTATAGAAAGATGATCATGTGTCTGTCTGATCAGCTCTGTCTTGACCTTAAGATCGTGGGTTTGATTCCCATGTTGACAGAGATGGCAAAATCGGCAGTAGCCCCGCGGCCCATTCAAAATTTCCCGAGAGGAAATTTTCTAGTTATCATTTAACAGTGTAAATTCATTTTAATTCAATATCTGCCTGGCTTAAACACAATCCCTAATTTGTTTGTATTTTTACCTTCTTTTTTTTTTTTTTTTTTACATTTTCTTAAATCTTTTATTGTTTTGTTTTTTGTTTTGTTTTTTTATCTTGAAGTTTCGCTTTCTTTCTGTTTTTGCTCACTTGCTTTACCACAATGTTTCATTGCTGAGGTGCAACAACCAGAATTTAACAAGAAGAAAAAAAAACAGATATGAAATTAAATGAAATATTCTTTTACCTTGACTTGAAGACACCAGGAAAACAGCAAATAGAAATGAAATACGTCCCATTCTGATACCTTCCAACATTGTGTGTCAGTGCAGCAAAAACTTTACAGACGTCCTGAACATGAGTGATCTATATGAGGAAGTCAACTTCTTTTCTGTGGCTCACCAGACTTCCCACACACACAGCATGTGCGCATGCTTGACTTTAATGCTTAAAATTCAACACAGCACATCTTTCCAAAAGTATCCAAAGAAAGCAAAACTGCAGGCAATTTTCCCCAGAAAGTTTCATGTAATTACATTATTCATATCAAGAATCAACAAACGGACAAAGGATTGTAATTAGGTCTAATCCTGTTATTCAATATTACAGTACAGAAGGATATATTTGCATTCAGCTGGTTTTATGTATGAAGGACAAAGAAATAACGGGAATGATAATGAGATCTTATTGCATTCTTCTTGGAGAAAATGTCAAAGTCATATGATGACGATGTGTGATAAATTAATCTGAAATTTTTCTGAATATAATAACACAAAACAGTCCTGACTGAAAACACGTCTGTTACTCAGCTCACTTTTAATCCAGAGACTTTGCATAATTTTCACAATTGAATAAGATAAAATGACAGGAAGTAACAAGATTGATAACATGCTGCTTGGTCACTAACAGAATCAGAAAATGGTGTTTTCATGAAAACTAAAGTCCTGCACTTCCTTGTCTGCACCTGGAAGTGAGTCAGTTACTCACCTGTCACTCAGCTGTAAAAGTCGTTTAATGACCTTGAAAACTATAAAAGAGAAACTGTGAAAACAGATTAGTGCTGATGGTGATGTGTGTGTTGATGATGTCTTTGTTTGCCAGGTGTCAGTTGCATTTTACAGTTGTCATGGTGACAGAGGATGAGGTTGTGTTGTCACACGTAGAGTAGAGAAGTGGTCTGTAGATACGTGATGCTTCACATGAAGACAGAGCTCCTAACCTGAGTTGTGTTTTCATGTGTTGCACTGCTGTGAGTCTTTAGCAACACTGACACTGATGAAGATAAATAGGCCTACAACAGAACTGAAAGAAGATGTTTTAGAGGAGTTTACTTCAGCGTGGGAACATTCTTCTAGTCCTGTGTGGTGATGACTGTGTCTGCAGCCCCCCCCCCCCCCCTGTATTTTGGTCTTTTGCTTTGTTTTGTTGTGCACGGGGACGTTTCTGGGTGGAGAGCGAGAGAGTTGGTGTTTTCTCTCCAGCCAATGACGGAGCTCAGGTGAAGCTACATGCAGCAGAGTAGGAGGGCTCAGGGCTGCTAGCCGCAATTAGCTGTCTCTGATGCTGCTGAGTGCTAGTCAGAGTCAGAGTCAGAGTATCTTTATTGTCATTATTCTGGATAATGAAATTGGCTTAAAAAGACAACATACAATACAGTAATAAATAAATAATTAAAAAAAAAATAAAAAAAAAAATAAAAAAATACAATTTAATACAATTTAATTAAAAAAAGGAAAGAGAGATGCAACAGAGATGTTTGCACCAGTATGTGAGGGTGGCTGGGGACAGGGGAATAAAGTGCATTAGTGCAAGTCTGAGTGTGTCTGGGAGGGAAAGTACGTGTGAGTGTGTGAGTGTGTGTGCGTGTATGCCACTACAAGGGGGCGATTGCCTTCACCGCTCTAGGAAAAAAACTGTTCTTAAGCCTTGTAGTGGTTGCTTTGATGTACCTGTACCGCTTGCCAGATGGCAGCGGTACAAACAGTTCGTAGCCTGGGTGGGTGGGGTCTAAGGTGATGCATCTAGCCCTCCTCTGGACTCGAGAGGTGTAAACAGAGTCCAGATCAGGCAGACAGCAGCCCACGATCCCCTGTGCAGTTCTCACCACCCGGACCAGGTCCTTCTTGTCCCCTTCCGTACAGCTGCCGTACCACACCGTCATACTGAGGCACAGGATGCTCTCTATTGTTGCTCTATAAAAGTCTGCGAGCAATTTAGAGGAGAGACCAGCTCGCTTCAATTTCCTGAGGAAGAAGAGCCGTTGTTGGGCCTTCTTCACCAGGAGTGAGATGTTCAGTGACCAGGAGAGGTCAGAGGAAATGTGGATGCCCAAGAACTTGATGGTGTCAACACGCTCCACCGCCTCCCCCTGTATCCAAATCGGGGCATGTTGAGTCTTCCTGGACCTCCTAAAATCGACTATGACCTCTTTGGTCTTTGCGGTGTTCAAAATAAGGTTGTTATATGAACACCACTGTGTCAGGTGCTGGACCTCAGCTCTGTAGTGGGTTTCGTTGTTGTCTGACATGAGACCCACTACAGTGGTGTCATCCGCAAACTTCACCACCATGTTTGAGGGGTGGATGGCAGAGCAGTCATATGTGAAGAGAGTGAAAAGGGCGGGGCTTAGCACACAGCCCTGCGGCGTGCCAGTATTGAGGATCAGAGGGGAAGATGTTGAGCATGTCTCTCTCTCAGCAGCAGCATTCAGCACCGCAAAGACAAAGAAACAGCTTACAGTCTGAGTGAAGCGCTGGAGCTGCAACAGATACTGGATGTACTGTATAGCCTCGAGTGATAACAGTAGCCTCGCGTCACCAGGCTCTGAGGGCCATTGTGGTGAGCTAGCTCGATGCTAACTTCAGCTAGTGGGAGCGGTTAGCATCCGCCTCCAATATCCTCTTCCCAGCTCACCACAACAACGGCAGGTATCAGCCCACGGCTCCAGTGCTTCACACAGACTATATTTACTCTCCTTTGAGGTGCTGACAACTGCTGCTGTCAGGGGCAGGAGGCTACACAGTTGAGCCCGAGAGGAGGGGCCCAGTTTCAATGTTTTGTTCCCAAACTGCAACAAACAAAACAAGTTTTGAGTTTCAAACACTTAAAATTATAAACCATCATAGTTGTGCCAACTCATTGTTTACCTTTCAAATGTATTAAAACTCACCATTTTGAGTTAGTCATATAAACGCCGTTTTACTTTTACTTACTTTACTTTTATTGAAAACTATACATTGTAATGTATCAATGAATGAGGTCATCAATATTCTGAAATATTTGGACTTTTGAAATTTCGGTTTCATTAAGAAAACAAACAGTTTGTTTTTTTTAAATAGCAAAGCTGTTTATTGTACATTCAACATAACTGTACGGGGTGGCGTATAGCTCACTGGGTAGAGCTGCCGCCCCATGTTGAGGCTCATCAGTGATCAGCATTTACAGATTTTCTTTCAGACTTTTGAATGTCCATCTACTGAACTGTACAGACTCTCTGGAGGCTTCTCTCCAGGCTCAGGAGATGCAGTGGGTCCAGTGTGAGGTCCGACCGTGGGGTTGAGGGACTGTGAAGGTTCACTGGTTGGACTCAACTCCAGAGTTTGGCCTATTTCAGCCTGTGAGATAAATCACAGAAAATATTTTTGACAAGTTTCCCTGTTTGTCAAGGTTCAAGGTTCAAGAGTCTTTATCATCCCCTCGGGGCAATTTGTTTCACAGCAAGTAGCAAACAAACATGCAACACACACATCCAAAAAACATTTACCATTGGTCATTTAACAGCCTGATGACTGCAGGGACATGAAATGACTACTACAAGAAAACACATGCATACTTTAATTCTGTGTGCAGGTATGAGGTACCACATGTAAGTTTTCTCTGTGGCTGAAATGGTCGTGTATCTTCACATATAACTGGTGCAAAGTGAATATACAGTGCAGTGAGTGGAGTACAGTTCCTGGTTAATGTACCTCAGCATATGGGTTTTCTGGTGGAGAGTTTCCTCTGGTCTCAGTGAATCTTGTGGGTTCATTGTGAGGTCCTGGTGAATCATAGGTTGTAGAAGGACCTGAAGCATCATTGGTTTGACTCTGATCCACTGGTTTGCCTGTTCCAGCCTGGATGATAAACCAGAGAGTAAAGGCGCCTTTATTCTCTTTGCATATGAAGTAATCTCATTATCAGGAAATCAAATATGGTTTATAAAAACATTAACACAATTAATACTCTGAGAGTTGAATTTCATTTTGTGTGTGAGAATATACAGATATGACCTATTACTGTACCTGATGTGAGACAGAGAACAGAAGCAAAGAGAGAAGAAAACAGCTGTGATCATGTAGTTGCAAACTGCCAATATTTGTGAGAACAATACGTCTGTTGGAACAAAGCTAACAAAGCAACAGCAATGTAATGAAAAAAACATGTAATACAACACAAACACATCAGGCTGATCTGATGCAGAGCGTTTAGTTTGAGCACAAACAAGCAGTGAGACCAGTGATGTAAACATGTGGCAGAACCAGGAACAGCTGATGGAGCAGGGACACAGGGAAGTAAAGTGGTAGGTTTTGAATTTAAAGACATTTCTTTACTAAGTTCTCCTTATATCTGATTTTTATTGTTACATTTTTCAGATTTCTTTGTCTGACTGAACTCTGGGAGACAGATTGGAAAAACTTACCTCAGTATTAACCGTATTTTCCTCCTTCCCTCTGCAACCTGCAAGTAAGTCATAAAGAATATTATCCTCTATTTCTTTAACTTTAGATTTGTAACTGCATTCATATTTATATTACTCAAACTGCACAGATCACACTTTCTATATGTTTTAGCTTGGTGATGAAGAATAAATAAACAGGCAATATCAACTCTGACTTCGACTTGTGTTGCTACAGTTCAGCTGACTTTAACAACACAATATAAACCCACATGTTGTTACTGTAGGTGCTTTAAGTTACACAGGTTGAACAGTCCCATTGATCCTGTAACTCTATGAGCGGTAATTCTCATGAACATTAAAAGGATTTGGAGATTTGACTGTGTATTCTGTTACAAAACACACTCTGACTCACCTCTTCGAGCTGCTGCAAAACCCACTACAGCAAACATGACAAGAGCTAAAACACCACCAACACCAACACCAACAACAACAGGAGCAATGTGATTATGAAGTGATTCAGGATCTGTAATAAAAGACAAAACAATGATTAGAAATGCGTGCCTATTCATAGTAAGTAAGTGTCCTGTTTTAGCAACTCATCTTGTGCTTTTGACATATTACACAAATTACAGTTTACGAAAGATCTAATCATTAAGAAATAAATAGCCATTTATTTGTTCACATCTATCTTAAATCCAGGTTGTACAATGTTTTACTCTTCTTATTAACATGTCAGTAATAAATATTTAATCTGAGTATTTAAATTATATTACAGACCACTGACTTTTACAGATAATCTACTTTGCACTGAAACAGTAAAATGATAGTTTTCTTTAGATCTGTTGTTTATTTAAAGGGACAACGAGGAGTTTGTATTTGGTTATAAAAAAGTCTCATTAATGTGGATGAATCTACGTTACCCACACTTATTAATGGCTCCATTTTCGATAAATATCTAGTTTCGTCTCTATTGTTAATTTGTTATTATTAGTCGTAGCAGAAAGGCGAGTCGACCAGCATTTCCTACTTTCGGTTTCATGGACGCTGTGTAATATTATCAACAGGATGTTTTCTCTGTCAGACTTACCAGTGTGTTGGGGACAAAAGTGACCAATCATTATACTGTCACTGGTCCTGCTGACCTGGTTGCTATGGTTACAGATGATTTGGTCATTCAGCAGGTAAACATGGAGAGTAACTCCAGAGGTTGTGACCTTTGACCTCTCTCCTCCCTCCTGACTGCAGGTGGTGGTGTTACAGGTAACAGTGGTGCTGATGCTGATCTGATGTGAGTCCAGTGATCTGCAGGTCACAGTGAGGTCACAGGAGTCTGAGCTGTTTGTCACAGAGTCGACTGTCAGCTTCACTGGAGACACTGGATCTGAGGGGAGAGTTTACAGGAAGAGTTTTAGAAACAGCAGCAGATTCTCTCTGGCAGCGTCTGAAGAGTTAACAAACCCACCTTCAACTGTGACATTATATTCAGATAGTTGATCAATTTTATTAATTGTTGTCACTAGTGCAGTATAAACTCCACTGTCTGACTTTTGTAGATTCTTCAGTTTCACAGAGAAATGTTTCAAAGACGCCTTGACCCTTCCTCTGTAACGATCAGAGACTCTTGGGTCTCTACCAATTGAAAATTTGACTAGAACAACAGTTTTATTGAGTATCCAGGTGAGATCATCATAATCCTCAGGTACATCAGTCTTCTTGACCTCCAGATGTAAATCCTCTCCTGTCTTCACAAACACAGGAGTCTGAACTCTGGACCCTGTGAAAACAAAACACACATAATACAATAAAAATCACAGACAGTGGATTTTTTTTAGTAAATACTGTGTTTCTATTTCTCATTTATTAAGTCAAAATTATGAAGCATCTGTGTTTCTGTTTCATCATGATTCACAATAATAATAGTTGTGGAAACATATTTAACACCATTCAGCGCCACAGACAGAGCTCTTTACTTGTTCACACAGTGCAGAGTGAAGCAAATTACAACAACACTGTCACCATCAGTGAGATAATGATCATTAATATGTTTTTCTATTTATAAAAAGTAAATGTTTCTCTTCTCACAATGAACCGTACAAACCACAGACATGTGTCCACCTCTTCCTCTACATTTCTACGTAATATCATTTAACAGTGTAAATTCATTTTAATTCAATATCTGCCTGGTTTACACACAATCCCTTATTTGTTTGTATTTTATTTACCTATTTTACAATTTCCTTAAATCTTTTATTGTTTTGTTTTTGAACTTGAAGTTTTTCTTTCTGTCAGTTTTTGCTCACTTACTTTACCTCAATGTTTCAGTGCTGAGGTGCAACAACCAGAATTTAACAAGAAGAAAAAGAACCCAGATATGAAATAAAGATATTCTGTTACCTTGACATGAAGACAACAGGAAAACAGCAAATAGAAATGAAATACATCCCATTCTGACGCCTTTCAACATTTGGCGTCAGTGCAGCAAAAACTTTACCGACGTCCTGAACATGGCACATGTCACACAGTGATCTACGTATATGAGGAAGTCAACTTCTCTTCTGTGGCTCACCAGACTTCCTACTGTTCTAACACAACATTGTGCGCATGCGTATTGACTTTAATGCTTCAAATTCAACACAGCACACCTGGCCTCAAGTCCCTTTAATAGATGAGATCAAAACTTTACAAAAGTTTCCAAAGAAAGCAAAACTGCAGGAAATTTCCCCCAAGAAAGTTTTGTATTAAATGTTATGTTTTTTATTAGGTCTAATCCTGTTATTCAATATTACAGTACAGGAGGATATATTTGCTATCAGCTGGTTTATGGAAATCTATCTAATGAGATCTTACGTATTGCATTCTTCTTGGAGAAAATGTCAAAGTCAAATATATATGATGATGATGTGTGATGGAATCATCTGAAATATAATTCCTGAATATAATAACACAAAACAGTCCTGACTGAAAACACGTCTGTTGTTACTCAGCTCACTTTTAATCGTCATTGTGACTGAATCATGTGATTTAATTGAAGCATGTTGTGTTGTTTTCACAGGGTCCAGAGATCTGACTCTGCATTAACTTCAAAAATGAATAAAGATAAAATGACAGGAAGTAACAAGATTGATAACATGCTGCTGGGTCACTAACAGAATCAGAAAATGGTGTTTTCATGAAAACTAAAGTCCTGCACTTCCTTGTCTGCACCTGGAAGCAGAGTCAGTTACTCACCTGTCACTTAGCTGTAAAAGTCGTTTAATGATCTTGAAAACTAAAAAAGAGAAACTGTGGAAACAGATTAGTGCTGATGGTGATGATGTGTGTTGATGACTTTGTTTGCCAGGTGTCAGTTGCATTTTACAGTTTTCATGGTGACAGAGGATGAGGTTGTGTAGAACGGTTGTTGTCACACGTAGAGGAAGTGGTGGTCCATATACGTGATGCTTCACATGAAGACAGAGGTCCTAACCTGAGTTGTGTTTTCATGTGTTAAATTCAAGGTTAAAAACATTAAGATCTTCAAACTTCATCTATTTTCTTTTATTTTACTTTTTATTCTTTTTTGCTCCTGCTTTTAACTCTGTTTTTTTTTTTTGTTTTTTTTCATGCTGTCATTGCTGTTTTGTCATTGAGTTGCCTTGGTATGAAATGCGCTATATAAATAAAGATGCCTCATGTGTTGCGCTGCTACTGCTGTGAATCTTTAGCCACAAACTACATCACTGGGACTGATGAAGATCAATAGCCTATACAGAACTGAAAGAGGAAGTTTGCATAGAGGAGTTTACTTTAGCGTGGGAATGTGTGGTTTTTGACAACACTTTAGGGGGCTACAAGATTCTCACATTGTTTCTTTAAAAGATAAATTGATTATACATCAATTAAACCCAATTATCAATTTTCTCACTCTGTAAATACAATAACTGAAATACATTCCTCAGATAAAAATATTTGTGGAGGCTGTTTTCTTGGCAAAAAAAACGTAAAATAGCTTCAATTAAAGCAGAAGTAAGCGATCCGGTCGTTTTGGCTAATGCTGCGTTCCAGGCAGGCTTTTGAAACCGTAAATTACAGCTTCAAGTCAGGACTTACGACTTTGTAGCGTTCCAGGCAACCCACTCGTGTTTTTCCTTCCTGTTTTCCCTGTGAAAGTCACTATAACGGCCACTCGTAACTTCTGACCCGTGAAGTCGTACCAGATCTAACTGGTACGACTTCACAGGTCGGAAAAACACGAGTTACGGGTTGCCTTGAACGCACCATAACAGTCCTCGTCCCTACGTCACCACATTCATGGCGTCCCTTGGCTGCACACACAGCCCTTCATGCTGTTCTCTCTCCTCATTGGATAAAACTTGAAGGATACAAGAAAAGTTTTCTCCTGGGCTCAGAGCAGAGCAGAGTGACTGACAGACCCGTGTTTCGGTCCAAACACTCTATGTAAGTGATTGCTGTCGGAAGATATAACTATTTAAGACTTATATTAACACAAAAATATCGCTTACTTCTGCTTTAACACAAAAATATCGCTTACCTCTGCTTTAATACATTGAAATGTACAAATTCAATCACTTGTTTGTTTGTTTAAAGTTAGTTTTAATATTTGGATAATCAAGCAAACATTAAAGCTATAACCCACTCTGACATACTGGACCTGAGGAACATATATCACAAATTTTGAGTATAATGGAACATTATTATATGCAGCAACAACTGATACAACACATGCACAACAAAATATGACACAGAAACACAAAACTGATCAAATAAGCTATGAGATTCTAAATATATGGTACCAGACATATATTTAATCCATTTCAAGTATAAGTTTACTGCTAATATTTTATTAAACAACAACATTTAAATATATCTTATACAATATCTTACAATATATAATATCTTATGAATGACTAAAATGTTTTTCTATGTGTGTTCATTTCTCATTGCACAAAAAAGTTAAAGTCTTTAAAGAAACAAGTTAAACAAGTTAAAGTCTTTAGAAACAAGAAAAGCATAAAGCTCTGTGTCTCTTAACAGAAAATCAAGTACTTTTGAACACACACTAATCGGATTACAATAATAGATACAGAAAAAAAAATAGATATAAATGACACATAAGAGCTATTGCAGAATGCAAATAAATAAATAAAAAGATCCAGATGTGTTAACTATGACACATGTTTCACAGCTGCTGCTCTCTACACCTTCATCATGACAAAAAGCATCAGTTATCAACATTTTCAGATTTTCTTTCAGACTTTTTAAGGTTTATCAACTGAGACTTCCCTCTGGTTGATGAAGTGGGTGAACGTCATTTGGCTCAAAATGTTTGGTTCTGATATGTTCATGTTATGACGACAGAAAATAATGTCTTTATACATCAATTTTGTGATTTAAAAACAACAACCACATGTAAGTTCAAGTAACAAATCTCTTCCATCCACTTTGCGCAAAACTGCTTCTTCCTCTTGATTTATTCTCAAATAATTTAATCTTTCAAACTCTCTTGTTTGTGTCAATTGGTTCACCAGAGTTGATGAGAGAGTGATTGTGTTTTTTGATTCTGTTATATTGCTCTTAGGAGAGTCGTACACATGTTGGTCTCTCATTTCTGCACATTTTACGTCCAGTAGCATGTCCATGTTTTTCTCTAATGGCTTAAATGGTCGTGTATCTGTATTGATGCAAAATTTATACAGTGCAGTAAGTGTGGTACACTTCCTGGTTAATGAACCTCAGCATATAGGCTTTCTAGTGGATAGTTTCCTCTGGTCTCAGTGGATCTTGTGGGTCCAGCGTGAGGTCCTACCACAGCATAGGTGGTTGAAAGACCTGAAGCATCATTGGTTTGACTCTGATTCACTGGTCGGACTGTTCCAGTCTGGAAGATAAATCACGGAGAGTCTTTTAAAGGTGCCATTATGATACACATTAAGTAATTTCATTATCAGAAACTCACATGGAGAACATGGTTTATAAAAACATTCACACAGCCGTGATCACACAGTTGTTGCAAAGTGCCAACGTTTCTGAGAACACTACATCTGTTGGAAGAAGGATTTTTGTGTTGCCAACAAAGCAAGCAGCAGAAACCTACTGCAGTCACTGTTCATGTTGAAACACATCAGGCTGATCTGATGCAGAGCGTTTAGTTTGAACACAAACAAGCAGTGAGACCAGTGATGTGATGTAACATGTGGCAGATAGGAGCAGGAAGCAGAACCAGGAACAGCTGATGGAGCAGGGAAAATGTTTTGATTTTAAAAACATTTCGTTACTTCTTTTTTTGTTGTTAAATTTCTCAAAATTCTTTGTCTGACTGAACTCTAGGAGACAGATAACAGAGAAAAACTTACCTCGGCATGAGTTGTATTTTCGATGCTCACTTTGTTACCTGCAAGTTAGTTATAAAGAATATTTTAAAATTGTTTTTACCTTTAGATTTCTAGTGTGATCTGCATTAATATTTACATTATTCAAACTTGAAACCTCTATTTCTAGGATTTTATACTTTGCAATGCAGCCTGGAGATGAAGAATGAATGGACATAAAGACGGCACCAACTCTGACCTTGACTTCTTTTGCTACAGTTCAGTTAACAGAGCAATTTAAATGATACAAATAGTCAATAATATACAGTAAAACCCACATATACTAACATAGGTGCTTTAAGTTAAACAGATGTTTGTCACAACACTGAACGATTAACTGTCCTATTGATCCTATAACTATACGAAGGGTCTGAGAAATTGTTAATAGTGTAATTATTGTTTTGTACTGTACAACTAAATGTATAAGTATAGAAAATGACACACATACTGTGAAGACGCTGAATTCTCATGGACATTATGATGATTTGGAGATTTAACTATGTATTCTGTTACAAAACACACTCTGACTTACCTCTTTGTTTTATTAGATGACCCCTAACCCACACAACTGCTGCAATAACTAATGCAATAACAACAACAATAAGAATAGTAGAGTAGAGAGAGTATTGGCCATGAAGTGGTTCAGGATCTGTAATAAAAGATAAAAAAAATGATTAGAAATTTGTATTTGTTCTTAAATTGTCCACAAGTTCACCACATCTTGTGCTGATTACACACATTTCACGGTGTACAATCTAAATAATAATAAAAATAGACTAATATGTTGCAAAATTAGAAGCTATGCCAACCTGACAGTCAAAATATTAAAGCCAAATGGAAAACTTCTAATAAAACAAAAAACAAAACCCTTAAACACAATCATTTTATTAAAAACAACTATTTATTTCTTTATGTTTTTTAACTGGCTTAAATCCAGGCTAAACATTGTTTTGTTCTTCTGATGAACATGTCAGTGATAAACATTTATTTTGTGTATTTAAGTTAAATTACATGCATAGCTTTGACTTCCACAGATTGTCCACATTGAACTGAAACAGTACGATAACAGTTTTCTTTAGATCTGTTCAATTCAATTCAATTCAATTCAATTCATTTATTAAGGACTGCACAACAAGTCGGCAGAATTTGCTTTCGGCACAGCATAGTGCCAGCACATAGTACTGTGTGGCAACAGACATCAGTTATACATTTAACATACATGAGCAGACACATCAACATTAGACCAGACATTTACATACAGACTATACATTTAACACAGATGGAGTTTGGAGATGAGTGGAGTTCAGTAGCCTGATGGCAGTGGGAAAAAAGCTGTTGTTTATTTAAAGCAGAAGTAAGTGGTCCGGTCGTTTTGGCTAATGCTGCGTTCCAGGCAGGCTTTTGAAATCGTAAATTACAGCTTCAAGTCACAACTTACGACTTTGTAGCGTTCCAGGCAACCCACTCCTGTTTTTCCGACCTGTTTTACCGGTGAAAGTCACTATAACGGCCACTCGTAACTTCTGACCGGTGAACTCGTACCAGATCGAACTGGTACCACTTCACGGTCGGAAAAATACGAGTTTCCTTGAACGCACCATAACAGTCCTCGTCCCTACGTCGCCACATTCACGGCGTTCCTTGGCTGCACACACAGCCCTGCATGCCGTTCTCTCTCCTCATTGGATAAAACTTGTAGGATACAAGAAAAGTTTTCTCCTGGGCTCAGAGCAGAGCAGAGTGACTGACAGACCCGTGTTTCAGTCCAAACACTCTATGTAAGTGATTGCTGTCGGAAGATAGAACTATTTAAGACTTATATTAACACAAATATATCACTTACTTCTGCTTTAACCCAAATAGTCCAAGTTTAAAGACCAAGATGTGAACTCAGTGATGACAACAGCAACAGGAAACACAACCAGGTTATGATATTAAAGGTACAGTATGTAAGAAATCTAAAGCAACTGGCTGTAAAATCCTCCTAATATGTCACAGAGACTCAGGAATAATGTTCATATAACATGATGAACTCACCAACAACAATAGTACAGCCAGAGTATTCGCATTAAAAATCATTTTTTGCAGACTGCAAATCATGTTTATGTTTTGAATTTACGTGTTTACATGTTGCACCACCTAGCCCTCTCTCCCAGTCACGGCGGCGTCAGTGGCATTTCAGCCTCCGGTCTGGTCCACTGAGCTGCCGCTACGACTGGGAGAAAAAATGAGATCGCTGTGTTTTGATTTTGACTGCAGTAACCGTTTTTGGCCACATTCTTACATACTGTACCTTTAACTAATTTATTCACTATTATAATTTAAAGTAGCAAAAGTAGCAAATTCCAATACTTGGTTCGGCCGCTAGATGGAGCCAGTGGTGCAGCATCAGATATAAACATCCTCGTCTTCTTTAGCGTGCTGTTCAGGAGGTGGCGCTAAGCAGCTTGTCTCATGACAAATAAAAAATAAAAAAGGAATTCTGCATTTGCTCCACAGACACAACACCGTTGGCTATATTTTGTGTACAGATACTTATGGCTCCCCTGGACCTATTTATTGCATATTTCATTTTTTTTTTATTGCTATTACTGCTGTATTTGCGATAGTGCTACTTTAATGTACCTTTCTCCCTGACATGATGATGAACTATATTTTTTATTTGTTCTAAATGTAACTGTGTAATATTATCAACAGGATGTTTTCTCTGTCAGACTTACCAGTGTGTCGTGGACAAAAGTGATCAATCATGATACTGCCATTGGTCCTGCTGACCTGGTTGCTAATGTTACAGATGATCATGTCATTCAGCAGGTAAACATGGAGAGTAGCTCCAGAGGTTGTGACCTCTGACCTCTCTCCTCCCTCCTGACTGCAGGTGGTGGTGTTACAGGTAACAGTGGTGCTGATGCTGATCTGATGTGAGTCCAGTGATCTGCAGGTCACAGTGAGGTCACAGGAGTCTGAGCTGTTTGTCACAGAGTCGACTGTCAGCTTCACTGGAGACACTGGATCTGAGGGGAGAGTTTACAGGAAGAGTTTTAGAAACAGCAGCAGATTCTCTCTGGCAGCGTCTGAAGAGTTAACAAACCCACCTACAACTGTGACGACGTATCTAGATAGTTGATCAATTTTATCAATCGTTGTCACTTGTGCAGTATAAACTCCACTGTCTGACTTTTGTAGATTCTTCAGCTTCACAGAGAAATTTCCAATAGTGGCCTCAACCCTTCCAGTGTAAGTAGTAGAAACTCTTGGTCCTCTGCCAGCTGAAAATTTGACTAGAACAACAGTTTTATTGAGTAGCCAGGTGAGATCATCATAATCCTCAGGTACATCAGCCTCCTTGACCTCCAGATGTAAATCCTCTCCTGTCTTCACAAACACAGGAGTCTGAGCTCTGGACCCTGTGGAAACAAAACACACATAATAAAAATCACAGACAGTGGATTTTTAATAAATACTGAATTCTACTGTGTTTTTACTTGTCATTTCTGACACTTGGATCATTAGTTAAAAATTATGAAGCATCTGTGTTTCATCATGATTCACAGTAATAATAGTTGTGGGAACATATTTAACTGCACTGACTCAGTCTCTCAGCGCCGCCTGTTGGAGGACAGAGGAGTGGACCAGGTCAAACTGAACACGTCACTCAAGCTCTTTACTTTTCTTTTAACATCAAATCAAATCAAATCAAATTTGTATAACACTTTTCATTCATAAAAGCAACACAAAGTGCCTCACAGAGGCTGAAAGCAACAAAGAAGAAAACCCAGACCTGCCACCCCCAGACATACACACAGAGACATACAGACACACACAAACACACACAACCACACCACACGCACTCACACTCAAAAGTTTACACCCACACACACTTGCTGTCATTAGAGAGACTTTGCCAGGCACCAAGACCTGAGGCGAGACGAAAGCCTTAGGTTCCCGGCCCACGACTAAGGAGCACCGCCACAGAGACGACCCCGACCCGGGCAGACAGGAGGCCCCACACCGAGGTGCGCAGCCCTCCAGCCCCCCGGGCCTGAGCCATCCACAGAGCAACTCCCAGTGTGTCTAAAAACCAATGGACTAAAACTAGTATAAAAGCTAGAAGACTAAAACAGTAAGATAAGATAAAAGGTATAAAATATACAAAGTACAGACATAAAAACATAAATACCGTAAAACACCAAATAACCGCCCGGGCATTTATTTGCTTAAATCGCTTAAATCAACAGGCGTTTATTAGGGACCTGCGTTTATTTGGGACCTGCCTTTATTAATAGTGTGTCCATGGCAGCAGGCTGCGGTGGAACGATACGTGTTTCTCAAGACATTATACGGGCGGGGCAGACTAGTTCTCGGTCTCGCTGACCTCCGTGGTCCTGGCCCACACAGGTACCAGGAGACCGAGATCCCCGGTCAACCGCCACAAGCTGCAAGAGCCCCGCGGACGCCCAGTCTCTCCACTCCTCTCCCTCACTTCAGCACCTGTGTTGGCTCGCTCCTCCGTCCTTTTTTTTTTTTTTTTTTTGAGGGAATGAAGTATTGCTTATAATAATGCAACGTATAGCCTAAACACGCGTATGTACGGAGCCCTTGATATATCATGGAATAAAAAAAATATAATTTGTGGCCGCGAAATAGCAAGTCGTTCCCACGAAATAGTAATTCGTTCCCACGAAAAAGATATAACGTGCGCACGAAATACTAATCCTACTCCTGGACACATATGCGCCGATTCCGGCCACCCACTGACCAGGTTGAGCACACACTGAGGGGGCACGCCACCAGATGTGCATTTCTCCGTGCCCCTCGGCCCCTCAGCTGTGTGTCTGTGGGTAGCTCGTGTGTGCGTAGCCTGTGTCAATGTGTGTATTAACACTAGAACCGCCAACATTCTAATCCCCCTTAAAACGCCACAGCGGTCTCGTCATGTGTAATTACATTGTTTCCAGTCGCAAACAGTTCTGTAAGTGGAAAAAATAATATTTAATTTTTAGTAGTGTTAGTCCTTCTTCATATTATGTTGTGTTGGGGTCTTGATTGGATGTGGTTGGGGGGTTAGACTGAGTGATGTTACAGCACCGCTTGTTGCACCTGCAGCACACACTTCTGCCTACAGCTGAAAATGACGCATCTGGACACATGTGCTGCTCTCATGTCAAGAGTCGATGTCGCTGTTCACTGGATTTTTATTTTTTCTAGGTCAGTTTGTTATCAACTCCAGTGTTTTACAGTTGTTCTACCTGGATACTACGTAGTTTAGGCTCCACGCCCACAGAAACCTGTTATTACCGGACTGGACAGCAGCCGAGATAAGCTATTATTACGTTATAATTCAATAATCATTATGACCGAGAGTGAGTAGGCTATACATATGGCGCTTTATATCTAACACAGACTAATCATGATCTAGTCTGTCCTGAGCCCACAAAATAAAGTTTGTGAAGTGTCTGTGTAACGGAGCTCCGCCTCCGCGCACCTCCGTTACATCTGCACGGAGCACACGTCAGCTGACAGCTGACAGATGCGTATAGCCTATCTGACAGATGCAGTTTACAATGTCCTCATCACTACCTGAGCCACCAACCGATCCCCCCTCCCTCGCGTCCCGATGAGTCTCCTGGACATATCCTGTATCCTTTTTCTTTTCTAACCGCTGTTTCAGGTATTGCCCGTATACACTCTCTCTCTCTCTCTCTCTCTCGCTCTCTCTCTCTCTCTCTCGCTCTCTCCTCATATAAAAATAAATATAGCCACATAGGAACAGCCGGTGCGAGGTATAACTGCTCAGAAATCGAGTGTGTTTCATTTTAATAAGTTGTAAGCTTCAGAAACCATTAAACACACATATTTAGGAAAAGTCACGGACTGATAGACCTGTAGGTTTAATGTAAACAGAGTAATTTACATAAGAAAAACACAAACGGTCTGTGAGACCGTCTTGGCGGTTCTAGTGTTAATCCCTCTGTTCAGCATCTCTGTTAAGACGAATAGCTAAACACAAATCGCCGCAGAGCGCGAGCCTGGCACAGAGGTGCGCGCTCTGGCGCATCTGGCACAATCGGTTAACGGGACCGAAAGGAAACTGGCTCCGCTCCGCGGCTATTTCGCGTCCAACGTCTATGTTAAGCACATGTTGTTATTGATATTGTAGCGTCAGACCCGACGTAACTACAACAACATAACACAAACTTATCTGACAGCTCTCACTTCTTCCTCTGCTCCTCCTCACTCACCTACACACACACAGACACACACACAGACACACACAGACACACAGGACTCTGTTCCTCACAATCACCCCAGCCCCTCAGTTTCTCATCCAACCATACATTACTGCGGGGTCTTTACAATATTTTCAGAGCGAGGGGGAGGGTGGGGGGGGTGTCCTGTAGACTATAGACTATTGAGAGCCAGGTCGCTGCAATAAGGGGATCACCGTGGTCTGTAATGCGAAGGAAGCCTATTCTTGGTGGGCGGACCTAAGTTGCCCTTTGATCAAGTAGCCTATTGCCTATAGCGCACAACTTCTTTCAGCGGTGACTGTACATAAAATGACATATAGGCTATAGCCTAATATATAATAAGCTCCTGACGCTCAGCTCCACTGGACTTTCAAAGTAAAGGTGACGCAGCTGTAAATAGGTTAAAATAATGAAACAGCGGCACTTATATATATATTTTATGATTAAACTCTGAACATAACCTGGTCGGGACCAGGCGCATATGTGTCCAGGAGTACATTAGTATTTCGTGCTCACGTTATATCTTATTCGTTCCCACGAAATAGTAAGTCGTTCCCACAAAATATTTTGTGGCCACAAATTACTATTTCGTGGGAACGAATTACTATTTTGTGGGAACGACTTACTATTTCGTGGGAACGACTTGCTATTTCGTGGGAACGACTTACTATTTCGTGGGAACGACTTGCTATTTCGTGGCCACAAATTATATTTTTTTTATTCCATGATATATCACGGGCTCCGTACGTATGAGAACAGAACAGTGAATTGTCTACTTTTAAATGAAGTAATAAGTCATTTAAACGAGGAGTAGTGAGCCGAGCCGAGCCGAGCCAACACGGTGCAGCCCGGACAGGTGCAGAAGTGTGGATGAGAGGAGTGGACAGAGCGGGCAGGAGCAACCCAGAGGCGTCTCGTCGGTCCTCGGCCGTCTTTAATGTCTCGAGACACCCCTTTCAATTTGTTTAAGGTTATTTGTTTGTATTTAGGGAGGCTATATTTGCATAGAATATTTTTGGCAACCAGAAAAACAATGTTTGACCCGGCGTTTATTTGGGATGGGCGTTTAATACAAAAAATATTTTGCTACACCCGGCGATTAAAGCAGAACTATGCAGGATTTGGGCTGTAATTATTGTGGCTCAGAGTCACTGTGATGGTTGAGTGACCTGTTATGAAGTGAATGGGGTCTAGGCCAATGCGCTTACCCCCCCCACTGGCTGAAAACCGCACTTGCAAGATCAGTCGTCCGTCTCGGTGTTACAAATCTCGTCAATGGATAGAAGTATCGCGAGAAACTGCCTTACGGCAGTACGAGATAAGAACGCAGATGACGTCATGCATGTCACGAATCGTGATTGGTTTGAGTTCGGAAAGTCGGAGGAAACCATGGAAACATGAAATGTTTACTGATGAAGTTCAGCTTGTGGCTAACGGGGAGCTAATGCTAACACAGATATACACACCATGGGTCTTTTATAAGATAATGTAGGCCGGTGCATATTCTCATTTGCCCAGGTCATAGTATTTCAAAGGAGGTTAAATCGACCTCTGAGAAAGAGGTCCTAGCCAAAGGCTTGAATTTTGCCATGACACCGAAAGAGCTACCTATAGTGGATTTGATTACAGCTACAGAATCTGCTATAAGGAAAAACAACTTAACCGGAACTGAGGCAGATCAGCTAAGGTTAAAAGTGTCAGCGGCGGTGGCCGAGGCTAAGGTCCCCCCCTCTAACCTCACTTTTGAGGAGAGGAAAGCAGTGACGGCTCTGAGCAAAGACCAAAACATTACAATCCTCCCAGCAGACAAGGGTAGATGCACAGTTGTGCTCAATACAACTGACTACCAGGCTAAGATATCTACACTACTCAGCGACTCTAACACTTATGAAACTCTGAAACGAGACCCGACCAGTGGCTATAAAAAGAAGGTGATAGAATGTCTACAACAATTACAAAAAGAAGGGGTCATTGACAAAACACAATACTACAGGCTTTACCCCCAGGACTCAACCCCATGCCTATATGGACTCCCCAAAATCCATAAAGAAGGGTCCCCGCTCAGGCCCATTGTCAGCAGCATAAACTCGGTCACTTACAACATAGCCAAACACATTGCTAATATCTTGGCTCCTTTGGTGGGAAACACCCCACACCACATCCAAAACTCTATAGACTTTGTGGATAAAGTCCGGGACATAAAAATGGAACCAGATGACACTATGGTATCCTATGATGTGACTTCTCTTTTTACCTGTATCCCAACTATGGAGGCTTCGGCCACAGTAAGAGAACGACTCACACAAGACAACTCCCTGCAAAACCGAACAAAACTCAAACCTGAACATATTTGCCAGCTTCTGGATTTGTGCCTGAACACCACATACTTCCAGTTCAACGGCAAATTTTACAGGCAAAAACACGGCTGTGCCATGGGTTCACCAGTATCCCCTATTGTGGCAAACCTGTACATGGAGGAGGTAGAGAAAAAGGCTCTAAACTCCTTTGAAGGAACAACACCGAGCCACTGGTTCAGGTATGTGGACGACACATGGGTTAAAATCAAAACCAAAGAGGTGCAAGCTTTTACCGAACACATTAACTCGGTGGACAAAAACATCAAGTTCACCAGAGAGGATGTCAAGGACAATAGTCTGCCTTTCTTAGATTGTGACGTCCATATGAAAAAGGACAGGAGCCTCCACATTGGGGTATACAGAAAACCCACACATACAGACCAATATCTACTTTTCGACTCTCACCACCCTCTGGAACATAAGCTTGGGGTTATCAGAACTTTACAACACAGAGCTGATAACGTGCCCACCAGCTCACAGGCCCAAGGGGCAGAACACAAGCACCTGAGAGGCGCCCTCACAACTTGTGGTTACCCTAGCTGGACCTTTGTGAAAACTGCAGCTGCTTCCAGAAAGAAAACCAGCAAAGTGGTTGAGAAAGAAAGACAAAACAAGAGAAACAACATAGTCATTCCATATGTGTCTGGAGTATCAGAAAAACTCAGGAGGATCTTTAACAAACACCGTATCCCTGTGTATTTCAAACCCAGCAACACACTCAGACAGAGATTGGTACATCCCAAGGACAGAACACCACACACCCACAAAAGCAATCTGGTGTATGCAGTCCAATGCAACGAGGAATGCAAAGACCTCTACATTGGAGAAACAAAACAACCACTGCATAAACGCATGGCCCAACACAGGAGAGCAAACTCCTCAGGACTGGACTCTGCTGTCCATTTACATCTCAAGGAGAAAGCCCACTCCTTTGAGGACAGCAATGTCCAAATCCTAGACAGAGAGGACAGATGGTTTGAAAGAGGAGTCAAAGAAGCTATTTTTGTAAAAGTAGAGAAACCATCCCTCAACAGGGGAGGTGGCCTCAGACACCACCTATCTCCAATTTACAATGCTGCCCTTTCATCCCTTCCCAGGAGATTTCAACAATCTAGCCTCAAAGAACAACCACTGTTCACAAGTGGCAAGTGGCTCCAACGACTGTCGTTATAACACAATAGGGCACTAACGAAGTCGAAACCAACCTTCCATCAAAGGCAGTCATTTAAACGACTGTCGTTGGCACTTGGAGCACAAATGGGAACCAGTGACATCATCACCCTTGTGAACGCCCACACAAGAGGTTAAATAGTGAGTCTCCACACCAGATAGTTGGACCAGTCCCAGCCTGGTCAGATGCGTACATGAACTGATGAAGCCTCTTGGATGAGAGGTGAAACGTCTTCCTAGACAAATAACTAAGTCCAGTTGCTTTCGATTTAACCTCCTTTGAAATAAGATAATGTAATACATCATGACACACACACACACACCTTCGCGTTTTGGAACCTTATTCCTGTGTGTGTATGTCTGTCTTTGTGCCTGTGTGTGGCTGTATTAGCGTTAGCTCCGTGTTAGCATAGCGTTAGCTCGGTGTTAGCGTTAGCTCCGTGTTAGTATTAGCTCCGTGTTAGCAGGGCTTAGCAAACAGCAGTAAACACAAGCACGTGTAGGGGGGGTGGAGGAGGTGGCGGCAGCGAGTTTTTTTTTTTTTTTTACGACAGTGACATGTGCCTCCCAGAACTGTGGGGGAGCTCCGGAGAGGGAAAAAATGAGAAACCAACGAAGGAGCGAGCTATTTCCGGCCGACTTGCAAAGTTCTGCTTTAATTGGGACCGCCGGCTAATTGGGACTCGGCCATTATTTGAAGTTTTACGGTAAAACATATAGCTAAAATCATATAAAATAAAGATTAAAGGAGAATTGCCATTTTTTACAACCTGGACCTTATTTCTAGCATAAAATACGATCATTTAGCCTACTCACCCAGATCACTTTGGTGTACAAGTCGTTCTGACGAAATTAGCTCCAGCCTATAGATCCATATAATGCGAGTCTATAGGGCAGGCATCACCAAATGGCGGACCTCGGCCCGGACCCGGACCAAGTGATGGTTCGATCCGTGTAGTACCAAGACTGTGAGTTTATGATTATCCAGGTTGCACCTATGTCGTTTAAAATCTTTGGTAACACTTAACAATAAGGGTCCCTTAATTAACGTTAGTTAGTACATTATTAAGCATTAATATATAAACTAATTATTAGTTAATTAATGTTGAGTAATGCATACATAATGATAACTAATTACATTATTCAACTTTTAAATGTATTAACTAACTTTGAGCAGTAAACATAAATTAACTGCTTACTAATAGGCTGCATTAATTAATGTGTTTCCTAATCCTAAGTAATACATAATAATGATTGTTAATATATCTGTCTGGTAACCCTAAGCCTAAAATGTTGTTTGCGATTAAAAAGTCATTGATTAAAAACAAGTTTTTCCGAGATTTTACCTCAAAATGTTAAATGAAGCTGAATTTATTCACAGATGTTTCACAGACGATTCATCTCTTCCTTTTTATATCCAGACTGTTGGTTCTTCTTCTTGTTACTAAAACTTAACTTGTACTTAATATTAATGATCCAGACCTCCATTATCATTGATCTATCTGTCAATATCAGTTAATCAGACAGTGTTCATGTCTTACCTGCAGCCTTTACACAGACCAGCAGTCCCAGTATCACAAAGACGGACTTCATGTTTTCTGACTTCTCTCAGACCAAACTGAACCAGTGTGACGTGTTCTTAAGATAGAGCCACACTTCCTGTCAATGTCACACCATCTCCACCTAACTTTACTCCACTGTTCAAACTTCCCTTTTACTGTAAGTTCTATTTATTGATCTACTGTACATCAGTATCGGTCATCGTCTGCAGCTAAAAACTCACAGCAGTGCAACATTTTTGATTTATGACATATTACACCTTTAGTTTTATCTTTATTTATGTATAAAGATTATGTTGCTGAACTTTTGTTTGCCACTGAACTTATTTACTAAAATGATCAAAAAGCCAGTGGAAAAAATCGCATTACCCTTGAATCAAGGTAACCATGGTGATGCTAACATACATCATCCCTGCAGGCTTCTGCATCACTTTGTAGAGGATCAATATTATAAAATACTTGAAACCACCTTCACCTGCTTTAGAGTCCAAACTGAAAAATGACAAAGCTGAAACATTTTTTCTGCAACTGAGACTCAGTTTCAAAAGATGTAAAAACCAAATTCAAAGATATTCATAATGTTTATGTCCATAAAAATCACACAGTTCAGCCTCAGTTTCTGCAGAAGCAGTTGATTTTATTCTTGCTCTTTGCTGATAATTGTGGTTCATTGATCCAGCTGTCATTTTCAGCATCTTGTGTCTTTGCTGCATTCAGAGAATATTTCAGTTGTTTCTCATTATATAAATTATACATCAAATCATGAGCAGGATTTGGGTTAAAGCCGAGAATCACTGAAGCTTTACAAAAGAGTTTCATGTATTTTAGAAGCTGATTTAACAAGGAAATAAAATCCTGACTTGTTTACATCCAGGTTTCATTTCTTGTTCACATGCATCAAACTAGAGAAAGGTTCACACATGACAATAAAAATAAAAAGCCCAAACGTGTCCACAGTGCTCCCAGTGGTCAGAGACAACACAGAGGCTCCTTTAACTTGACATTTCAGTTTTTCTTCTGGAGTCTCTCCATGACATGGACACTGATGACAGCAGCCACCATGACGACCAGACCCACAGAGAAGACGACTGTCTTCACCAGGCAGAGAGAGACACCAGCAGAGAGACTCTCTGAACCTGCAACACAACAACCACCTTCATCAGACTGACACTGGTCAACAGGAAGTCATCAACCTCTTATTATTCTTCCTCTGTTTGCTCAGCACCTGTGTGTTTTACACTCAGTAACAACATCCACAACATCTGTCAAACTTGGTGACGTCACATCAGAAAAAACAAAGTGGGTGATGTCATTAAGTTATTAATCATTATCATCATTTACTGTCTCTTTAAAATAAGTTTCGTTTTACTTAAAATAAATTCTCATCTGTTCTAAATTTAACTGTGTAATATTATCAACAGGATGTTTTCTCTGTCAGACTTACCAGGGGGCGGGAGGCAAAAGTAATCAACCATTAAACTGACACTGGTCCTGCTGACCTGGTTGCTATGGTTACAGATGATTTGGTCATTCAGCAGGTAAACATGGAGAGTAGCACCAGAGGTTGTGACCTTTGACCTCTCTCCTCCCTCCTGACTGCAGGTGGTGGTGTTACAGGTAACAGTGGTGCTGATGCTGATCTGATGTGAGTCCAGTGATCTGCAGGTCACAGTGAGGTCACAGGAGTCTGAGCTGTTTGTCACAGAGTCGACTGTCAGCTTCACTGGAGACACTGGATCTGAGGGGAGAGTTTACAGGAAGAGTTTTAGAAACAGCAGCAGATTCTCTCTGGCAGCGTCTGAAGAGTTAACAAACCCACCTTCAACTGTGACGATGTATCCAGGCAGTGTTGGACTTTTATCAGTTCCTGTCACTAGTGCAGTATAAACTCCACTGTCTGACTTTTGTAGATTCTTCAGTTTCACAGAGACATTTTCCACAGACACCTCGACCCTTCCAGTGTAAGTAGTGGAGACTCTTGGTCCTCCGGCAGGTAAAAATGATACTACATTGATACTTCCATTGAATTTCCACTGAACATTAATAAAATCCTCAGGTACATCATCCTTGACTTCCAGATGTAAATCCTCTCCTGTCTTCACAAACACAGGAGTCTGAGCTCTGGACCCTGTGGAAACAAAACACACCTAGTACAATAAAAAAATAAAATAAAATAAAACAGACAGTGGATTTTTATTAAATACTGAATACTGTGTTTCTACTTGTCATTTCTGACACTCGGACCATTAGTTCAAAATTATGAAGCATCTGTGTTTCATCATGATTCACAGTAATAATAGTCGTGGGAACATATTTAAAGCAACATTGCGGAGTTTCAGCTCAGTGCTTCCACCATCTGGTGAGAAAAACGAAACTTATCAGCCAGCGCATCCAGCGTATATTCCCATTAATAAACGACAGTATTTCCCACATGTTTGCAGGGAGGAGATGCGGCAGCGGTGGTGATGACGACGACCGGAAGGGAACCGTAACTTTCGCTTTTACCCACCACGTCTCTCCTCGACGCAGAGGGGAGGGGGGGGGGAGGGGGGGCGGTGATTCGTACCCGTGCAGGGAAGTTACGTAGTGCAGTTTCAGCTGACGCGACCCAGCTCAGGCTGCGGCGGCAGCACCATTCATCCTATTAACCATTTTTCTACCATTGCAATGAGTCTGGAAACATTATTTTAAGGCCGAAAAACTCCGCAATGTTACTTTAACTGCACTGACTCAGTCTGTCAGCGCCACCTGCTGGAGGACAGAGGAGTGGACCAGGTCAAACTGAACATGTCACTCAAGCACTTTACTTTTCTTTTACAGTAACGTAAACACTGTGGATCCATAGTCTCCTCTGAAGAACAGAAACTTTCCTGTTCTCACAACTTCACTTTTCCCTGGAAAACACATCTAATAATCTAATGATATATTTACTTCTTTGTTTGTGTTTTCTTCAGACTCATGAATCAACCTTGTGCAATCATGTGGAGTTATTACAACCATCCCGTGTCTACACACACTTATTTCGTACAGAAGAGCATTAGAGAAACATACAAACCTCCTTGATGTCAGGACCATGAATGAACCAATCAGATGTGTCTGATTATAGTTTCTTTATTATTATTCTAATGGAACAAGCCTACTGTATAGTTGTAAAAACATATTAACTCAGTCTCTCAGCGCCACCTGCTGGAGGACAGAGCTCTTCACTTTATCTAACAGAGTGACACAAATTAGTCATAATTAACATCGAATGACACTGGTAATGACCACTATGAAATCAATATCCAAAAAGCTTTTTCTCTATATATAAAATATAAATGTTTCTATTCTCACTCTGAACCAGACAAACCACTGACGTGTGTCCACACCTCTTCCTCTACATTTCTACCTATTATCATTTAACAATATAAATTCATTTTAATTCAATATCTGTCTGATTTTCATACGGTCCTTTATTTGTTTGTATTTTTACCTATTTTACGTTTTTCCTAAGTCTTTTGTTGTTTTGCTTTTTGTTTAGCTTTCTTTGTTTTGCAATCACTTATTTTCAGTTCCTGTCTTTACCACAATGTTTCAGTGCTGAGGTGCAACAACCAGAATTTAACAAGAAGATGAAGAACCCAAATATGGAGCATTAGTTAGAAGATATTATTTTACCTTGACATGAAGACACCAGGAAAACAGCAAATAGAAATGAAATACGTCCCATTATTCGCCTTCCAACATTTGGTCTCAGTGCAGGAGAAACTTTAAAGACGTCTTGAACATGACACACATCACACAGTGATCTATAGGAGGAAGTCAACTTCTTTCCTGTGGCTGACCAGACTTCCTATTGTTCTAACACAGCATGTGCACACGTCACTTATCGACTTTAATGCTTAAAATTCAATTCAGTTTTATTTAGAAAGCACAAATCACAACACACCAGGTCAAGTTCATTTAATAGATGAGATCAAGACTTACAATAAAGAAAGTAACACAGCAGGGAATTGTACAAAAAAAAAGTTTTAAATCTTGATTATCCATATTTTGCCAAATCAGTTTTTACTCAATAAATACAATCATTGAAACTGAAATCTTGAAAACTTTGATTAACGCATTGTTGTAATGTATCAATGAATGAGGTCATCTTTACAATATTCTGAAATATTCTGACATTTGGGAATTTCACCTTCAGAAACAAACCAAACTTAAAAAAGAAATTGCAAAGTTGTTTCAAAGATAAAAGCAGCACGGAGACTGTCCTGGTACAGGTAAGTTGTCAAAAAATACAAGGCAGTCCAATCTCGAACAGCACCTGAGTGGTTGATTGACCTAAATAAAAAATGGCCCAGACTTCGGTGGCTGGACATCCATTCTTACCTGATAGAGACACTTGTCTCTATTCCCAGGAGATCCTCACATCCTACAAGACACTGGTTGCTTACAGCTATGTAACAGACAATGATGTTCAGGACATACCGTAGGCTACTACACGATTACAACAATAAAAACTTTGTGGCTCTGAGGACTGAGGTGCTGCCTCGTCAAAGACTATGATTTTCTCACCTTTGAAGAGAATTCCTTCAATTTCGGAGATTTCATCTCTGTGGTTCCAGTATTCCTGGATATTGAGTGGGCATTTCCTCAGGCCATCAATCCTTTATGGCTCTATTGAGTGCGATGAGCTGTGTGTCTTGTGCTGTCGCCTCTTTGCTCTCCAGCAGTTTGTTATCACTCACTGGGATGCTGCTGATGAGCGTGTGTACCTGTGCTTCCATGCTTTCTTTCAGGCTGTTGTCCTGGTGCTCAATGGACTTACGGGACAGGGTGTCAGCCACTGGTATATCTTTCCCCGGGCGGTGGATGATGTGAATGTTGTACTTTTGGAGCTGCAGAATCATCCTCTGTAGCCGTGGTGGTGCTGCGGCTAGGGGTTTTCGGAGGATTGCTTCTAAGGGCTTGTGATCAGATTCTACAGTCACTCTGCGCCCGTACATGTACTCATGGAAACGCTTTCACCCGAAAAGTACTGCGTACAATTCTTTTTCAATCTGCGCGTAATTTTCTTCGGTGCTATTGAGTGATTTGGATGCATATGCGATGGGCCGTCCCTCCTGGAGCATCACAGCACCCAGGCCGCATTTCGAGGCATCCACTTGGAGTCTCAGCTCTTTCTGAGGGTCGAAGTAGGCAAGTACGGGGTGATGTGTTATCAGTTCTTTCATCTGCATGAACACTTTGTCATGATTGCTGTCCCATACAAACTCACTGTCTTGCTTTAAGAGGTGTCGCAGGGGTGCATTTACCTCGGAAAGATGTGGTGCAAACCGGGCCAGGTAGTTGATCATCCCGAGGATGGTTTCGAGCTCCCCTTTGCTTGTGGGTGGCTGCATTTCCTGGATTGCCTTTATTTTCCGTGGGTCTGGTTTGACACCTTCACGTGAGAGGGTGTGGCCAAAGTAGCTGACCTCTGAAACACATATTTGGCATTTGTCGGGATTAAGCCTCACCCCTCTCTTTCTTGTGCGTCTCAGCATGGCCTTGAGATTCTCGCCGTGTTCCTGCTTTGATCTCCCGAAGACCAGGATGTCATCGACTATGGCAGCTACGCCACTGAGGCCTTCGTATGTTTCGTCGACCCGCCTCTGGAACTCATCCTGGGTCGAATTGATCCCAAAGGGCAGCCTCAGGAACCTATACCTGCCGAAAGAGGTGTTAAACGTTGTTAACAGAGACGACTCAGTGTTCAGCTTTATGGCCCAATAACCAGACCTGGCGTCGAGGACGCTGAAGTAGCGTGCTCTGGCCAGCTTGGTGGTGACGTCCTCTAAGGTATAGGTAACGGGTAGTGTGGTCTTTGAATTGCCTTGTTGAGGTCCCTCGGGTCCAGGCAGACTCTCAACTTTCCTGTCTGGGGCTTTTCCACAACTACAAGGGCGTTGACCCATTTTGTGGGTTCTGTCACTCTACAGATGATGTTGCTTGCCTCCATCTTGTCGAGTTCCTGTTTCAGTCTTTCTCGAAGCGCAATGGGAACTCTGCGCGGTGGGTATACCACCGGTGTGGTGCTTGGGTCGACATGGAGGTTGCACTCCCCTGGGAACTCTCCTATGCCCTGGAAAACATCAGCATATTCCTTGAGAAGGCTCTGTTACTTAAAAAAATAAAACACAACCACATTTTTGAAGCAAATTATATTTTAAAAAATATAGGCTATTATAATTATTTTTTTATTTTTTTATTTTTTTTTTTCATGAATCTCAGTCGGTGGGCAATCGGTCAATATGGGTGAGCCTGTGCCCATTCAGGCCCACCCATAGCTCCGCCCCTGCTTTTTAGTATTTAGAAAATACATTCATGTCATTTGTTCTAAATTTAACTGTGTAATATTATCAACAGGAAGTTCTCCTGCTGCTCCCCTGGACCTATTTATTGCATATTTCTTTTCTTTTTTTATTGCTATTACTGCTGTATTTGCGATATAGTGCTACTTTAATGTACCTTTCTACCTGACATGAAGAGGATGTTTTCTCTGTCAGACTTACCAGTGCGTCGGGGACAAACATGATCAATCATCATACTGTCATTGGTCCTGCTGATATGGTTACCATAGTCACAGATGATTGTGTCATTCAGCAGGTAAACATGGAGAGTAGCACCAGAGGTTGTGACCTTTGACCTCTCTCCTCCCTCCTGACTGCAGGTGGTGGTGTTACAGGTAACAGTGGTGCTGATGCTGATCTGATGTGAGTCCAGTGATCTGCAGGTCACAGTGAGGTCACAGGAGTCTGAGCTGTTTGTCACAGAGTCGACTGTCAGCTTCACTGGAGACACTGGATCTGAGGGGAGAGTTTACAGGAAGAGTTTTAGAAACAGCAGCAGATTCTCTCTGGCAGCGTCTGAAGAGTTAACAAACCCACCTTCAACTGTGACGACGTATCTAGCAAGTTGTTGGTCTTCATCCACTGTCACTAGTGCAGTATAAACTCCACTGTCTGACTTTTGTAGATTCTTCAGTTTCACAGAGAAATTTCTTTTCGACACATCGACCCTTCCACTGTAAACATTAGAGACTCTTGGTTTTCCAGCAGGTGGAAATGATACTAAATTGATACTTCCGTTGAATCTCCATAAAAGAGAAAAAAAATCCTCAGGTACATCAGCCTCCTTGACCTCCAGATGTAAATCCTCTCCTGTCTTCACAAACACAGGAGTCTGAGCTCTGGACCCTGTGAAAACAAAACACACATAATACAATAAAAATCACAAACAGTGGATTTTTTAATAAATACTGAATTCTACTGTGTTTCTACTTGTCATTTCTGACACTTGGATCATTAGTTCAAAATTACGAACACTGTCACATTCAGTGAGGTCATGACCATTATAGGGCTGGGCGATAAAACGATAACGATATCGCGAAATAACTTTTACTTGATACTCGATAGCAATATGAGACGTGGTCGATAGAAAGTCGATAGGTTTCATTCATTAATGTTTTGACAGAAAATATAAACAGCTGAACTAATGGCTGAGCAGGTTAGGTTGACACAGCACAGGAAGACACAACACTTGAGTCATATCGTGATATATATGGATATCGACTGATATGAAAAAAAATATTGTGATTTTTTCTCATATCGCCCAGCCCTAGACCATTAAGAGTTTAATATCCAAAAAGCTTTTTCTCTATATAAAATATGAATGTTTCTCAACTCACTCTTAACTAGACAAACCACAGGCGTGTGTCCACACCTCTTCTTCTACATTTCTACGTATTATCGTTTAACAATGTAAATTTATTTAAAGCCTGATTTTCATACAATCCTGTATTTCTTTGTATTTTTTACCTATTTTATATTTTTCTTAAATCGTTTGTTGTTTTGTTTCTTGCTTTGTTTTTGAACTATAAGTTTTGCTTTCTTTGTTTTGCACTCACTTATTTTCAGTTCCTGACTTTACCACAATGTTTCAGTGCTGAGGTGCAACAACAAGAAGTTGAAGAACCCAAATATGGGAAAGGAAAACAGCAAATAGAAATGAAATACGTCCCATTATTCGCCTTCCAACATTTGGTTTCAGTGCAGGAGAAACTTTAAAGACGTCCTGAACATGACACACATCACACAGTGATCTATATGAGGAAGTCCACTTCTTTTCTGTGGCTGACCAGACTTCCTATTGTTCAAAAAGAAAGAAAGCACAAATCACAACACACCAGGTCAAGTTCTTTTAGTAGATGAGATCAAGACCTTACAATAAAAAAAAATAACACGGCAGGGAATTGTACAAAAGTAAAGTTTTAAATCTTGATTATCCATCAGTTTTGCCAAATCAGTTTTTACTCAATAAATACAATCATTGAAACTGAAATCTTGAAAACTTTGATTAACGCATTGTTGTAATGTATCAATGAATGAGGTCATCTTTACAATATTCTGAAATATTCTGACATTTGGGAATTTCACCTTCAGAAACAAACCAAGATAAAAGCAGCATGGAGACTGTCCTGGTACAGGTTGTCAAAAAATACAAGGGAGTCCAATCTCGAACAGCACATGAGTGGTTTATTGACCTCATTCCAACCCAGGGCAGCACTTAACACTTTTTCTATTTTTCTCATAGCAAAGCTGTTTATTGTACATTCAACGGTAACCACTCTGAAATGAAATGACCTGAGGAAATATGTTTTCAGCAAATATAACACAGAAACACAGAACTGATAAAACTACACTTCACTCAAACAGAAACATTTTTGAGATGATAAGTACAAGGTGTCTGACATACAGAATAATCCAATTCCAAAGTATGAGTTTATCTCGAATATTTAAAAAAATATATATAATATATAATATACATATTTTTAAAAATCTCTTACAGGATCTTGACAAAAATATTTTTGTTGTTTCTCATGGCACATAAAAGTTATTTCAAGTCTTTAGATGAGCATAAAGCTCGTAACGGCAAATCATTGAGTTCTTCGGGCGTTAAATACATACATACATACATAATACATCCTACATACTGTATATGGCTGCAAAAAGAACAACGCCTTTTACCTGTCTGACCGGTTGTCAAGCGATGTTAGCTAATAATGTTGTCACCTAAAACCAGTTATGCTGCTAAATTAACACTGGTGAATGGGATACGTCTTAAGACCCATATGCCTTTGGTGCAGGTGAGTAGATAAATAAAAAATGGCCCAGACTTCGGTGGCTGGACATCCATTCTTACCTGATAGAGACACTAGTCTCTATTCCCAGGAGACCCTCACATCCTACAAGACACTGGTTGCCTACAGCTATGTAACAGACAGTCATGTCCAGTATGTAGGCTACTCTTACACGATTTCAACAATAAAACCTTTGTGGCTCTGAGGACTGAGGTGCTGCCTCGTCAAAGACAAGGGAAGAGGACGGAGATCATGAAGTATAAAGTCTGAGTCATTGAGAACAACCGCATCCTGACCACGAACTGCACCTGCATGGCTGAATATGTAATGTAAAATAATATTACGTTCATTAATCTTAGCTTGCTTTCTATTACTAGATATCCTCGTCTTCAATCACTGTTGTTATTGTAGTAAACATTTCATAACTCATCTGTTACACAGCTGTGCCTGCAGGTATACGGTATCTAGCTTTATCACCATCCAAACCAACGTGTCTAACACATTATATTGTTCTAAATCAATCTCCAATGTACTATTTTCTCTCAGAAGAAAACTCTATTCAAACTATCTATTAAAGGGATAGTTCACCCTAGAATGATATTTCGCTCATTATCTACTCACCCTCATGTTGACTAAGGGCTGGAAGAACTTTCAGAGTCCTCCGTCCCTTCTCTGAGTTACAGGGGGTCTTGGCGTAGCAGTGCATTTCAATGCAACGGTTGTAAAGGGACACCAGAGCTCTTCGTAAAAAAACACACACAAAAAAACATCCAAATACCTCCATGATGCTCGTATGTAATGTCCGTCTTGTGCTGAAGCCCCAGTTCCCTTGCGCATGCGCGCTGGCAGCGGAAGACCGGACAACAGACACTCCGGAGCTAATGCTACAAACATGCTTGGAATGTGGACTTATTTAATTTTTTTCGGGACAATTACGCAATTTGGGGCTTCAGCACAAGACGGACATTACATACGAGCAGCATGGAGGTATTTGGATGTTTTTTTGTGTGTGTTTTTTTACGAAGAGCTCTGGTGTCCCTTTACAACCGTTGCATTGAAATGCACTGCTACACCAAGACCCCCTGTAACTCAGAGAAGGGACGGTGGACTCTGAAAGTTCTTCCAGCCCTTAGTCAACATGAGGGTGAGTAGATAATGAGCGAAATATTATTCTAGGGTGAACTATCCCTTTAAACTCTATCTCTATTCTATAAAACCTGCGCATTTGTTATTTTTGTCAAAACGATTAGTGCAACCAACAGCACTTCTTTTTGCACGTGTGCAGTACAACATTGTCGGGGCTAGAGTGATGTAGACTAATAATCCCTCTATAGTAATGACACATGTTTCACTCTCTACACCTTCATCATGACAAAAAGCATCAATGATCAACATTTACAGATTTTCTTTCAGACCTCTGAATGTCCATCTACTGAACTGTACAGACTCTCTGGAGGCTTCCCTCCGGTCTCAGGAGATGCAGTGGGTCCAGTGTGAGGTCCGACCGTTGAGTAGATGGACTGTGAAGGCTCATTGGTTGGACTCTGCTCCAGAGTTTGGCCTATTTCAGCCTGGGAGATAAATCACAGAAAACATTTTTGATTAAGTTTTCCTTGTTTGTCATGAAATGAGTAGCACACATTTAAGAAAACACAGTGTTTGGATGCAGGTCTTTTGTTCTGCAGCTCATTATAATCCATGCTTTTCTGTAAAGCAGAAGTAAGCGATCCGGTCGTTTTGGCTAACTTCTTGTCAGTCGATGGAGTTAGCAGCCCCCGCCCTCGTCATGGATCTATTGGCCCTCGTCCCTACGTCACCACATTCACGCGCATCCCTTGGCTACACACACAGAAAGCCCCTTTATGCCGTTCTCTCTCCTCATTGGATAAAGGTTGTAGGATACAAGGAAAGTTTTCTCCTTGGCTTACAGCTGAGCAGAGTGACTGACAGACCAAACACTCTATAGAAGTGATTGCTGTCGGAAGATATAACTATTTAAGACTTATATTAACACAAATATTCCGCTTTACTTCTGCTTTAAGGCAACATCAATTGTCCTTATGAGAGAAGCAGAGGGAGAGGTGTGGTATCTGTATAAAGAAGGTGTTTAAATATCATAGTTGTAGTGTTAGTTGTATGAAGATGGTATCACTCACTCTGATACAAAGCTCTTTACAACCACTTGATTTAACATTTTACAAATAACAGATTGAATGTAAATCAGGCAGAAGAGTGAAAAAGGCTCCATCAGGAGGAGGTTATAGACTCCAGAGGATGAATGGACCAATCAGAGGACTTTGTGCAGGAGAGTGAGGTTCAGTTTTTTTTTTGTTTTTTACTTGAGTCATATTTATGCAGGAGTTTTATTAGAAACAGAATCATTAACTTTTTCTAAACAACCTTTACTAAGCCAAGGAATTTTACAGCCTGAACCGAATGAAGTAGTTTTGTTTGCCTAAAATTAACAAAGCCATGATCATATGGAACAGCATTTCACTCATAACGTCCATGTTGGGACAATGTCTTCATCAGAAAATAATGTCTTTATACTTTAATTCTGTGTGCAGGTATCAGGTAGCACATGTTATTTTTTTCTACGGCTGAAATTGTCGTGTATCTGCACATATAACTGGTGCAAAGTGAATACAGTGCAGTGAGTGGAGTACAGTTACCTCAGCATATGGGTTTTCTGGTAGAGAGTTTGTCCTGGTCTCAGGGGATTTTATGGGTCCGTTGTGAGTTCCCACTAAATCATAGGTTGTAGAAGGACCTGAAGCATCATTGGTTTGACTCCGATCCACTGGTTGGCGTGTTCCAGTCTGGAAGATAAACCACAGAGAGTGTCTTAAAGGTGCCTTTATTCTCTTTGCATATGAAGTAATATCATTATCAGGAAATCAAATATGGTTTATAAAAACATTAACACAAATAATACTCTGACAGTTGAATTTCATTTTGTGTGAGAATATACAGATATGACATATTACTGTACCTGATGTGAGACAGAGAACAGAAGCAAAGAGAGAAGAAAACAGTTGTGATCACACGCTGCAAAGTGCCAACGTTTGTGAGAACACTACGTCTGTTGGAACAAAGCAACAGCAAAGTGATGAAACAAAAGCATGTACAGTAACACAAGCAAACTGAGACACATTAAACATTTAAAATGGCAGAAACCTACTGTTCATGTTGAAACACATCAGGCTGATCTGATGCAGAGCGTTTAGTTTGAGCACAAACAAGCAGTGAGACCAGTGACGTAAACATGTGGCAGAGGAGCAAGAAGCAGAACCAGGACCAGCTGATGGAGCAGGGACACAGGGAAGTAAAGTGGTAGTTGATATCAAAGACATTTCTTTACTTCTCCTGTTTCCTTATATCTGATTTTTATTGTTAAATTTCTCTGATTTCTTTGTCTGACTGAACTCTGGGAGACAGATTGGAAAAACTTACCTCGGCATAAACAGTATTTTTCCCGGTCACTGGGTAATCTGCAAGTTAGACATAAAGAATATTATCTTACATTCCTTTACCTTTAGATTTCTACTGTGTAACTGCATTAATATTTATATTATTCAAACTACACCTATTACGGGGTGGCGCAGTGGTTAAGGCGGCCGCCCCATGTAGAGGCTACAGTCCTCAACGCAGGCGTCTCGGTTCGAATCCCGCGTCGGGCAGACCTTTCCTGCATGTCATTCCCCCTCTCTCTGCCTCCCCCTTTCCTGTCTATCTCACTATGTACTATCAAATGAAGGCAATAAATGGACATGAAGGCAATATCAACTATCGTGATGCCGCTGCAGCCAGAGCCGGGTTGCGTCGGCTGAAACTGCACTATGTAACTTCACTGCGCGGGTCGGATCCGCCCCCCCCACCCCTTTTAATTCTCATTAAAAGGATTTGGATATTTAACTGTGTATTCTGTTACAAAACACACACTGACTCACCTTTTCGGGTTTTTTTAGCTCCTCTAAAAACTCCTACAGCAATCAGGCCAAGAGCTAAAACACCACCACCAACACCAACAACAACATGAGCAATATGATCACGTGGTTCAGGATCTGTAATAAAAGACAAAAAACTGATTAGAAATTTGTGCCTATTGATAAAGTGTCCTGTTATAGAAACTCATCTTGTGCTTTTGACAAATTACACGAATTATAGTTTTTTATAGTAAATAATTTGCCATTTATTTGTTCATAATTTATAACTGGCTTAAATCCAGGTTTACATGGTTGTGTTCTTCAACCTGTCAGTAATAAACATTTAATATGTGTTTACATTAAATGCATTATAGAGCGTAGACTTTTACAGATTGTCCATATTGAATTGAAACAGTACGATAACAGTTTTCTTTAGATCTGTTGTTTATTTAACCCATATAGTCCAAGTTTAAAGACCCAGCTGTAAACTCTGTGATGACAACAGCAACATGAAACACAAACAGGTTATAATAGTGAAGGTTAATTCACTAGCTATGTGTCTGTAAATGAAACTGAGCTTATTTTTCTATCTGACATGATGATAATGACTTACCAGTGCGTCGGGGACAAAACTGATCAATCATCATACTGTCATTGGTCCTGCTGACCTGGTTGCTATGGTTACAGATGATTTTGTAATTATCCAGGTAAACATGGAGAGTAGCACCAGAGGTTGTGACCTCTGACCTCTCTCCTCCCTCCTGACTGCAGGTGGTGGTGTTACAGGAAACATTGATGCTGATCTGATGTGAGTCCAGTGATCTGCAGGTCACAGTGAGGTCACAGGAGTCTGAGCTGTTTGTCACAGAGTCGACTGTCAGCTTCACTGGAGACACTGGATCTGAGGGGAGAGTTTACAGGAAGAGTTTTAGAAACAGCAGCAGATTCTCTCTGGCAGCGTCTGAAGAGTTAACAAACCCACCTTCAACTGTGACGACGTATCCAGGTAGTGTTGGACTTTTATCAGTTCCTGTCACTAGTGCAGTATAAACTCCACTGTCTGACTTTTGTAGATTCTTCAGTTTCACAGAGAAATGTTCCACAGACACCTCGACCCTCCCAGTGTAATTAGTAGAGACTCTTGGTTCTCCAGCTGGTAAAAGTGTTACTACATTGATACTTCCATTGAATCTCCATTGAATAGTAATAAATCCCTCAGGTACATCAGCCTCCTTGACCTCCAGATGTAAATCCTCTCCTGTCTTCACAAACACAGGAGTCTGAGCTCTGGACCCTGTGAAAACAAAACACACATAATACAATAAAAATCAAAGACAGTAGATTTTTAGTAAATACTGAATTCTACTGTTTCTATTTGTCATTTCTGACACTTTGATCATTAGTTCAAAAAATTATAAAGCATCTGATTCACAGTAATAATAGTTGTGGGAACATATTTAACTGCACTGACTCAGTCTGTCAGCGCCGCCTGCTGGAGGACAGAGGAGTGGACCAGGTCAAACTGAACACGTCACTCAAGCTCTTTACTTTTTTTCGTCCTACGTATCAGCGGATCCATTGTCTCCTCTGAAGAACAGAAACTTTCCTGCTCTCACAACTTTACTGTTCCCTGGAAAACACATCTAATAATCCGGTGCATATTCTCATTTGTCCAGGTCAATAGTATTTCAAAGGAGGTTAAATCGATGATATATTTACTTCTTTGTTTTTGTATTTTCTTTTTTCTTCAGATTCATGATGATGAGTTAAAACCTCATGCAATCATGTGGAGTTATTACAACCATCCAGTGTCTACACACACTTATTAGTACAGAAGAGCATTAGAGAAACATAGAAAACTCCTTGATGTCAGGACCATGAACCAATCAGATGTGTCTGATTATAGTTTCTTTATTATTATTCTAATGGAACAAATCTTTAAGTTTCTTTTAACAATGACCATTACATTATAACTGTAATACTGTAACTGAAACAATAAGCCGGTGCATATTCTCATTTTTTCAGGTCATAGTATTTCAAAGGAGGTTAAATCGAAAGCAACTAGACTTAGTTATTTGTCTAGGAAGACGTTTCACCTTCATCCAAGAGGCTTCATCAGTTCATGTAGCATCTGACCAGGCTGGGACTGGTCCAACTATCTGGTGTGGAGACTCACTATTTAACCTCTTGTGTGGGCAGTATTGTAAATTGGAGATAGGTGGTGTCTGAGACCTCCTCCCCTGTTGAGGGGTCTCAGACACCACCTATCTCTAATTTACAATGCTGCCCTTTCATCCCTTCCCAGGAGATTCAACAATCTAGCCTCAAAGAACAACCACTGTTCACAAGTGGCAAGTGACTCCAACGACTGTCGTTATAACACAATAGGGCACTAACGAAGTCGAAACCAACTTTCCATCAAAGACAGTCATTTAAACGACTGTCGTTGGCACTTGGAGCACAAAAGGGCACTTGCCACTTGTGAACAGTAGTTGTTCTTTGAGGCTAGATTGTTGAATCTCCTGGGAAGGGATGAAAGGGCAGCATTGTAAATTGGAGATAGGTGGTGTCTGAGACCCCTCAACAGGGGAGGAGGTCTCAGACACCACCTATCTCCAATTTACAATACTGCCCACACAAGAGGTTAAATAGTGAGTCTCCACACCAGATAGTTGGACCAGTCCCAGCCTGGTCAGATGCTACATGAACTGATGAAGCCTCTTGGATGAAGGTGAAACGTCTTCTAGACAAATAACTAAGTCCAGTTGCTTTCGATTTAACCTCCTTTGAAAAAAAAAAAAAATGTAACTGAAACTTTATATTTAGTATAAAGCCACACAGTAGTGTTCAGTGAAGATTCAAAGTCTCAAAGCAACACTGTCTCATACAATCAGATAAATAATGACTATTAAAAAGATAAATATATTTTTGATTTTAAAAAAAACAAAGGTGGTCGAGTGGTGAGAGAGCACATCCTGTGTAATGCTTGAGGCGCTGAAGGCTGCAACACCCGACCAAGAAGATGCTTTGTGCAGGCAACAAACAAAAAAGATATAAAAAAATAATATAATAATAAAATGAATAAGGAAGTGAGTTTGCAGTTCAGTTTCCTGTTCACAAGGTGTGTAAAAAAAGAAAGAAAAAAAACTGCGTCCACCTCTTCCTCTACATTTCCACATATTGACAGTCTAAATTTATTTCAGATCGTTATCCATCTGACTTACACATAATCTCTTATTTTTTAACTGTTAAAATTTGGTTATAAAGAGTTTTATAGCTGAGTGGATGACACCATATAGGCTACTAACTACAACTATGATACAACATGTCTTTAAGATTAAACTGAAAAAACAGGCTATGTGATGATTACTCTGTTACTCTGTTAATTGTCATGTATAGCTACAGTATATCATACATTTTACAAAGAGTCTCACAACTATATCAACCAAATCACCTGAACCACCAGTCAAACCTGATCACAGTTAAACAAAACCTCTGGACTTCAGTTGATCAATGACTTTGATCAGAATCAGACTCATTACTTCATATTAAATTAAAACAAGAAAATATAAACTGTTTTAGCATTTAGGTCAGTACAGCTTTAACAGCTTTTTTCTGTCTGCTGTTTCACTTTACAACATTTAATCAGTTTTTTGTTCTCTTGAAGTTTTAATTTCTTCCCCTTTTCGCGCATTTACCTCTTCCTGACTTCCTGACTTCGTGGCAATGTTTCAGTGCGGAGCTACAACAACCAGAATTTAACAAGACAGAAAATCCAAAACATGGCATATCAGTAAAAACAAGCAAAAAACATATAGTTTTACCTTGTATTACCAGCAAAATGGCAAATATAAATGAAATACATCCCATAGTGACACATGCCACAGTGATCTATGTCAGGAAGTAAACTTCTCTTTGAGTGAAATGCACTTCCTGCTCCTCTTGCGCATGTGTTCATGCTTAGTGAGCTAAGCTTTGATTTAATTTTATTTGCAATGTACAGATCACAATAAAACTATAACATCTGTGAGTGCCTTCACTGTTGCAAGGTATCAGTGTGCAAACACCCCACTTGAAAAAGCAGTTAATATTCAGGAAGACTTCACAGGATTCCACTCAGAATTAAATACTTGACCTTTTAGATAACCAGAAATAAACCTTGTAAAAAAAAAAAAAAGTAGCAAATAACAGAGCAATCATTGACCTGATAAAGAGCCAGTCGCTGGAAACGTTGTCTTTTTTAATATGTAGCCCTTGAATATAATATATTTTACTACAAACAAAGTTAGATCCAAACCAAGACAATAAATGGACACCGGCTGCTTCTTCCTTGTAAGCTTAGTTCTGCACAGAAGAGTCTTGGTATTTCAGTCCAAATCCTTTCATGCTGCTTGTTCCCACTGCTGCTCCGTAGTGATTCTGAGAAGGTGTGACTCCAAACGCAGATGATTAGCAAATCACCTAGTCGTGGCCCTGAGTTCAGCTCAACAGTGAGAACTTGAATACAACAGCTGATCCTCCTCTGTCCTCCTTTCTCCCTCCTCCTGTCTCCTCCTCTGTTCCCTGCCTGCACATCCTCAGTCTGGCTCTGCTGGAGAGTCCTGTTAACGTTTTTCCTGCACTTACTGAAGTACTGGTTTATACGAAGGAGTATTAGGGCCAGCCAAAAAAAAAAGCAAGCAAAAAAAAAAATCCGGCACAAGAAAAAAAAAAAGTCAGCCAAAAAAAAAGAAATCCAGCACAAGAAAAAAAAAGAGGCAGGTTGTTTGTTTTGGGGGGGGGGGGTGGGGGGGGGCAGCAATGAAGAACATGCATTGCTGATTGCTGTACGTTAGTAGCAGGGGTTGGACACAGAAGTGATTCATGTGCCGATTCTGAAGTAGGCCTACCGCTTAAGTTTTCGTGTTTTCATTGTCATACTCCGGCATTGAGTCAAAGTTAATCGGCTTTATTGTTCACTTTTATGGCGCTGCAGAGTTTGACAGCCTGTCTGTCACTCTGCTGCTGTCATTGAGCCGACAGTCGCTTTGTTGTGGTACGTGGTCAAGCCTCTGCAGTTTTTTTTTTTGTTTTTTTTGCCGGACTTTTTTTTTTTGTGCCGGATTTTATTTTTTTTGCTTACTTTTTTCCCTTGCGCTAATACTCCTTCGTAGGTTTATACTAAGGTCTTGGATATGGAGGTACAACCTGGAGGAGAGAACCCACACAGACACAGGGAGAACATGCAGCTCCACCCTGAAAGCAAATCAATCTTGAATGATTAATGAAGGAAAATGTCCAATGGAAATAACTGTTCATGGCTGCAGGGGGGTTTTACGCTTCCTGTACAGAGCGTCTAATTCTTAACTGCACAAACCAGACGACACTGTGGTTGGACCAGAGGAATTGAACCAGGAGCCTTCTTGCTAACAGGAAACAGTGCTAACCACTGTACCACCATGCGGCCCCAGGATATATTATAACAAAAAATGACCATAAATTGCTAATAATTAAATTAATAATAATAATTCTGGAGTTAGATGCATTGAATTTGATATTTCTGGTGTCTTTGTTACAAAAATATTTATTTATTTATTACAAAGAGGTTTAATTGTAATATTTCCACAAATAGACAGCTGGGCCACACACACACACACACACACACCATACACATGTGACAGTTGAGGTCCCTGTCACTATGCCTCCAATTGATCATGCGCCCTGGCTACTTGGCCAAAGAGATGTCCCTTTGGGTGACTGGCAAGCGTGCGTGACTCTTACCTTACCTGGGAGGTGTGGGTTCAATCCCCGCCTGGGCCCTCTTCACCTTGCCACACACACATATAGTATATCAAATACAAGTACAAATAAATTTACATGCAAACAAACAATCATAATCAAATACAATCAAATTCTTACACAAAGTGCAATTTTTTCTTCCTTTTTTGTTTTACCACAGCCGCCTGTGGACAAGGTGGTAAATACAGCCTAAGTGAGGGGGCTGGTTGGAAAATGTGCCCATTGTCATTTATTTTTATTTCCATAACTTTTTTCTATTTACTGTACCCACATTCTGTTTTTTTCTCCTCTTTTCTGTCATGTCTGAGCAGTTCTGTATGTTTTGTATTTTGAGAAAATATAAAATATTTTTCAAATAATACAGTCCAAGTATCCAGCACTTTAGCCCCATAAGTATCTTTCATCGGGGTATCTCAGTTCTCTGTGTTGGTTCTGGGGGGGGTTTGGTCTTGAGCTTTCGGCCTTTGTTAACCTCGGCGTATATAGTCTCTGGCTTGTCTGGGACTTTGGTCTTGGTGGATACATCTGGTCCAGTGTGAAACTGCACCAAAGCATAGGTAGTACAGCCTTCTCCGGCACTCTCACTCTGAGTTTGGACTGTAGCCGTCTCCTGGAAAGAAATCACAATAACAACATTGTTAGAAAAATACATGTCTGCCATTAGTTTACCAAAACACACATCACTTGAGCAGATGATGTCAGTGCATCTGAAAGTTATTGAGTTGAGTGTGAATCAGCAGAACACACAGTGCATAAACAGTGGCATGAGCATGTGGCAGGTCCTGTAGCTGCAGCAGTGACAGCAGACTGGATGAAGCAGTTAGTGCAGCAAGGAGATGGATGGATGTCAGACAGACTGACCAGTTAACAGGCAGAAGATTGTATTTCTGTTGCACAACCAACACAAAGCTCTCTCTTAAGATCATTTCTTTATTTCACCTCCTTCTGAAAACTACAATTCCTCAGATTGACTGGCCAAGACTGGGACAGACCTTATTAAATAAAACTTGATGCTTACCTGAGGAACTGCATATACTGTATTTTCGCTGTCCTTTCTTCTACCTGTAGGTCAGTCATAAAAGAAATATATGTATATATGTGTTGATTTCCTTAATAATTCAAGTCAAAGTCAAAATGTGAGTCAGGCTGGCCACACACTATATGATTTTAAATCTTAACATAAACCTATACCCACATAAACCCATAAACCTATGCATCTATTTTTTCACCCGTGCAGTTTGGTGTCCCACAGGGATCAATCGTAGGTCCTCTGCTCTTTGGCATATACACACTGCCCTTTGGCGAAATTTTTCATCAGTTCGGTATTAACTATCACTGTTACGTTGACGACACTCAAATAAACATTCCCATTAGACCCAATGACCACTCCCAACTTGCAAATATTGAATCCTGCTTAGCCGCTGTTACTACTTGAATGTCATAAAACCTTCTGTGATTAAACACCAACAAAACTGAACTACTCGTCATTGGTCCGAAATCCCAGTTACCACTCCTCACTGACCTTCGTTTAAATATCAACAATTGCATAATTGTGCCAAACCCCAAACAGTAAAAAATCTTGGCTTGACCTTTGACTCAGCTCTCTTAGGGAAATCAACATTTTCACATCTCTGAGGTCCGTCCCTTGCTAAATGCTTCAGAGGCAGAAATCTTAGTACAAGCTTTTATCTCATCTAGACTTGACTACTGCAATGTCCTTTTTTTGCAGCTACCGGAATACTGACCAGGACCAGGAAATCTGACTACATAACCCCTACATATATAATATAAATCTCTACATGGGCTTGCACCCTCATATCTATCAGATCTAATCATCCCATATGTATTACCACACTTCCTGTAACTATTTAATTGGCCACAAGATCAATAAAAACTCAGCAGGCAGCAGGATCAGGTGGGGATGCAGGTTCCATTGAATATTTTTAAATCTACATCAAAAACCTTTTGATTTCTCAATCATTTGGTATAACTTCATAGTGTTACTGTCTGTTTCCTTTGAGCAGTTGTATTTTATTGTATCATCATACATCATGTGTCATCTTACATGAGTGCGTGTCATTAGAAGTTATCACACTATCAAACACCTGAAATTACTTGATCTTTACCAGTTTCCAAACTGTTCAAACTGCTTCATCCAGTGAGCCACTGTAGTTACTGTGTTAGTAAAGCCACTTTTTTTTTCCAAAGACAGGACCGGCAGACACTTAAACCGAAAATGACCAACATGTGAGGGACAACACTGAAGCCTCAGAGCAGCAGGAAACTTTGGTGTTAGCATCGAGCTCTAAATGAGGCAAAGTGAAACCAGATGTGGAGGAGAGGTGCGCCCTATAGGTGTTATCTTGTTAGAGGTGTTAGAGATGTAGGTGTTTGTGTTAGAGATGAATCTTCAAAAGATTCTTGAAGATACAGAGGGACACATCCGCTCTGACAATACTTTTGATTTTATTCTGCTCAACTTTACATTCTGTTTTTATTAGTTTTTCAATCCCTCACAGTACCAGTGTATTAATCTGGGTGTAGAGAATAAAGAAACAATATTTCTCTGAAGTTGGAAACATGATCATGATTCAGGTTAGTAAGTTTTACTGACACACAGAAAAAGGCATGAAAACATTAAGGGTTATGATGAGAGAAAGGCTCAACAGTAATCCCTCGTCTATCTTACTCTCACACTCAAAACTGAACCTGAATGAATTAGTTAGAAAAATGCTATTAATGTTCGTGATAATATTATCTGATGATGTTATGACACACTGGAGACTAGAGATTTTCAGCTTGTAATAGGAGGCATTACTGAAAACCAAATAATATCCTGAGGTCAAAATGAATTCACTGTGTAGTAAAAATAAATCTTTTAATTATCCTGATTCTGTTGTCTAATATAGAAGTTTAGTGTAGGAAGACATATTGATGTATTCTCATGCGTGTGTTTAAAAAAACGACTTTTACTGCATCAATCTCTGCACACTGGGACTTACACTTCATGTAAAGGACGCTGCAAAGGATCGAAACCAGAACGACAACAGCAGCTGAAACTGAAGATCCAATTATGACGGCTGCATTAATAACTGTAAAGAAACAAAAACAAGAACTTTATCAGAAATGTTGACATGGTCCATACCTACAGTTTCCATGTCACAAATACTTCTACTCTATAAGCAGTATAAATACATGAGTACATGTCTGAGAGTCTTCAGGACTGTTAGACCATTATTGTTTCAAAAGTCACTGGATCCACTAGATCATATTTACACACCACACAGACTTTCTCTCGACGTGTAACTCTTGTTTCTGTTGAGAGAAGGAATCGTTAACAATCTGTGACTCTTACCAACAGGATTTTTGGGGCAGAAACCCCTGATATTCATCGTTTCATTGGTCCTGCTGACCCGGTTGCTATGGTCACAGATGATCATGTCATTCTTCAGATAAACATGGAAAGTAGAACCAGAGGTTGTGTTCTTTGACTTCCCTCCTCCCTCCTGGCTGCAGCTGGTGTTGTCACAGGTAACAGTGGTGCTGATGCTGATCTGTGAGTCCAGTGATCTGCAGGTCACAGTGAGGTTACAAGAGGCTTCGCTGTTGGAGTTCACTTTCAGCTTCACTGGAGACACTGGATCTGAGGGGAGAGTTTACAGGAAGAGTTTTAGAAACAGCAGCAGATTCTCTCTGGCAGCGTCTGAAGAGTTAACAAACCCACCTTCAACTGTGACGAGGTATCCAAGTAGTTGATTAATTTTATCAGTTGTCAGTTGTGCAGTATAAACTCCAATGTCTGATTTTTGTAGATTCTTCAGTTTCACTGAGAAATTTCCCATAGTGACCTCAACCCTTCCTCTGTAAGAGGGAAAAACTCTTGGATCTCTACCAGCTGAAAATTTCACCAGAAGATCAGTTTTATTGAGTATCCAGGTGAGATCATCATAATCCTCAGGTACATCAGCCTCCTTGACCTCCAGATGTAAATCCTCTCCTGTCTTCACAAACACAGGAGTCTGAGCTCTGGACCCTGTGGAAACAAAACAACATCACAAAATCACTTGAATGTTCAATTTAGTCACTTTGATGAGTCACATTAAACATTGATCAAAGTGATACAAGGAGGATTATGACTGAGTTTTAGAACCTATACTGTAGTTGTTGCATTGAGTGTGTGTGTTTGTTCCTTTGTTCCATCTTTCCTCTGTAATGTCCAAACTCTTTAGTGCCAACAAAGAAGGTGAAGTGTGATAAGTTTTTCCTCTAAAATGTCTCCATCTTCACTGGAGCAGAGTCATTACCAACATAAAGACATCCTAACATCATACACATGTTTCTTATTCCATGTTCTGTTACACTGAAATATTACACTTTACTTTCTCAGACACACTGCTTTTGCTCGTTCAAGCTCGTTCAATCATTATTAAATTATCTATAGTCAAAATTTTATCAGTTACTAACTTGCAGAATCTCCACCGTAACGCTGTGTGTTATACATCCATCGACAAGTGCTAAAGATAGTCTGTAATTAGCTCATGGGGAAACAACATACAGTAACCAAACAGTTCTGGGAACTAAAAAAAAAAAAGGAAGAACTGTGCAGCCATTTGTTTCCTCAAGTGGTTTTCTGTGTAAAGAAACAGGCCATTCACACGTCTTTTCTCACACTATGAAAAAACAAAACAAATCCATCAACCAGTTTGTACATTTTTCAGTATAATTAAACACAAAAGCGGCTCAGCAATGTAGATTTGTAAAGGCTGAGAAAATCCAAACATTAACTATGTTAAATTTTAAGGATTATTTAAGTTCCAAGCATAAAAGAAAGGAAATTTCAAAATAAGTTTTAAAAGGAAGTTTTTACAATTTGAAATGAGAATTAAACTGTTTTGTTAGATTTTTTTCTGGATCCAGCTACACATGATATCAGATGACCTTGCTGAGCACCCGGCTGATAGTGATGATGGTTTTGTATAATTTCTCTAACTCTAAAAAGAAAAGTAATTTTCCTTTCACACTAAAAAGAAACAGACATGTGATTTTCTGTCATTGAGGAAAGAGACAGACTTCACTTCTGAATCTACTGACAAAAAGAGCTGAGCTGAGAATCACAAAGTAGTTGCCATCAAACATTAAGGTGCAATTCCTCAAAACAATTGTTTTAACATCAAACATCCTACAATACTAAAATAGTGCCAAACTACATCAACAACACAATAAAACAATAAAACAGTATTTAAAGAGGAAAATGAATAGAAAATGGTGTTGTTACCGTGAACTTCATGTTCAAACAGCAGAGACATAGAAAGCAGAACCATCACAAACGAAGCCATTTTGCTAAATGTGCTGTGCAGGAAGTTCGAAGAGTATTTGTTGTGCAGCAGTACCTTTCCTGTAATAAGTAGGCTACTATAGCTAATGTAAAAGGCTGATTTTAAACTTTAAATAAATAATCCCCTTTTTTAATGTCAGTTCATTTTACCAAGCTGAACTTAAGGCAGCATGTTTTATTATTTCACAATAGGGTGTGGCTAAAAAAAAAAGAAGTGATGGTTTAGAAAAACTTGTGAGTGAGTTTAGTCTTCAGGGACCGTCTACAAATATCACTCATGTAGTGTACCAGATATAATGTAAAGACCCAACGTTTTTATTCTGTGTAAACTATAAAAACAGCATTTTTTAATGAGACCAAGTTTGTTCATGTGTGTGTGTTGTGGACTTAAATCACTGATGTAAAATGTTGGAGGATTTTACAGTTTTATGCCACATATCTTTCCTCTGTCATTCAAAGATTTCAGATGAGATTAGATTATGGGGGCTGTAATAAATCCTTTAATGTGGGAAATGTTCCTAAGTCTGTCGGCACAGCAGAAAATATGGAAGTGTTGCGTCTATCACATCCTTCTCTCTCTGACTTGGGAAATAAAGGGTGGAGGTCATGGCACATCTACAGGGGCAGAGCTAGACACTCTGGAGACCCGAGGCAAGGGGGCACCTTGCCACTCCCACCCCCAGATGTGGCTGCAAAAATGAACTGTTAATTAATCCAAAAATCCAAAACTATTGATGATACTTTTTTCCCTTCTTTTTTTCAAAACAATGTTCACAACTATCAGCAATGTCATGTCATGTTGTCATTGATATGGACCAATGTCAGCCGTCTCTGGTCCCCTTGCCTGCTCTGTTGCAACGCCTCCACACATCTGCAAGAACAAGACATATGGAAAGGGGTGGAAGACGACTCTACTATTCATCTCTGACTCTCTGTTGATTCACCTGATTAACACAATTGTTGTATTTCATTCAGACTTTATTTAATGCGTCCTTCCCCTTTGTCATCACTGACATTTCTTCATGACAAATGTGTGTGTGTGTCTCTCTCTCTCTGTCCAGTCAGGAAAATATCTCCAGTGAAGCAAAACACAGTCTTTAATGATTCATAATTAGCTTTATTTAATCACTTTTTTAGAGAGAAGTTTCTCCTTCGATCTCTCCAGCTGCACTTTAAACACTAATTACTGTACACTCTTACACACATAGCTCGATGTTAATTAAGAAAATATTACAAATACAAATACATGTTTCCAACATATCCATGTCCATCACACAACCATGACCGTCGTCTCACGTTTCCACCAGAGTTACCAGTGAGTTTACAGACATCACATCGTCACCTTTCAGCACTCACCTCGGCCCAAGTCCTCTTCACGTTCACCTTGGAGTCTAGACTGAAAAACAGAGGGGGGAGGGGGGCTTCAACAAAAAGCCTGTGGTTCATTTGACTTCTTCGTACGGAGAGGAGAAGCTTCTTCAAGTAAAATTACCAAATGAGCAGCTGTTTGTTTGAAACCACTGAGAGGGAGAAACAGCATTATTTTTTTCTCATTTTTCTATAGCTGTGTTGGAAGGAAGGTGTTCTAGTTTCTTCTAAGTTCATAGATTCATAGATATTCAAGGTGTAAGTGCTTCTATAGTGGTATTACTGTACAAATCAACCGCTAAGGCAGCTCTAATAGGTGCAAATGTACATCACACATATATAAAGTGCTAGCTTTCGGTTTTGAATCAGCAGTAAGTGTTGCACAATAAGAAATTCTCAAGACCCAAAAGAGATGCTGCTTATAGAGCACCGTAAACGCAGCATATTCTCTCTGTGCGTCAAAATTTTACTTGTAGTGCTACATTAGTGAAACATAACCTCCAGTGCATTTATTGTGCATGTATATATATGCACAGTAAATGTCTGTGATGGCTGTGAGTGTGTGCTTCTGTCTGGCTATCGCAACAGGAAAGATAAAAATATACGTAGTGCTGAGAAAAGGAAGTGTGGGGCGGAGATAAAAAGAACTATCATGGGGTTTTTAACCAGTGTGTTTTTTTAACGCTGGCCTTTTTTTAAATAAATGCGCGTTTGCTATATAAGCATTAGGTGTGTTTTAACCTTACATGTATAGAGGAGGATTTTACCTTTATAAACCTGTGAGTGTGGGTGTGTTTCCTGCTGACTTAAACCACCTATATCACCCACATACTCGTCTACGCCTCATACACTGGAAAGTTTACGCTCGTTTTGTCTGCCACTTTGTTGTGTGCTGTTGAGTTTTTTTCTCCTTATGACTTGGTGTCTATAACGTTTTGTTTTTTCTGCAACCCAGTCTCCTGGAAAATGTCTTTTCTATACAACTAAACTGCAAATTAAAATTTTTCATATGCAACATGTTTTTGTTTTGTTTTTTGCTTTTGTTTTTTGAATGAATACCATTGGACCAGTTGCAACATTTGTTGTATTTGTCTCCAATAACTATATAATATAACATTTATATATGATAATGAAGTCTCATCCCTCTGTTATTTACACCAAGCTTTCAGATGTTACAGCTGACCCAACCCTGGCGAATGTTGCAACATCGAACAGGGATGTTACAGGAAATCCCAGCAATTTTTTCTTTTTGTCTCACTTGTAAAGTGACAATAACTCACATGCATGACCGAGCATCGTGTGCTAACTGGAAACACCTAGATGCATGTTAACTTTGTCAAGAAAACTATGATTCAAATAAGATTTTGATGTATCTTATGAAAAGAAAAAAAAACGTTCTTATCTTCAGTATGAGTTATCGTATGTTACTGATTGGGGCAGATAAGACTTGTGGCAACTGTCACCAAAATGATATCTTGGTAGAAAACCAAATATATCTCTCTGTGAACTTTTTTCGTGTTGTTACTTAACTGCATATTTGCAACCTAACAAATACATCAACAACACATCTTCATTAAGTTAATAAAAACATAACGCAGTCGCAACCGTCTTTCATTCAAAATGCATTTGCTGTTGCAGTTTAGTTGTATATAAACACGATTATTAGGAGATAGGGAGATAGTTTGCTTCATGTTGTGTTTCATATTGTTGTTTTCTGTATGAATAAATAATCCAACCTATTATTATCTTTTTTTTAGTTATAAAACAGTACAGATGTAAATGCACACTCGCCACACAAGTGTGAATGGTAGTGGCTGTTAGGTAGTGTTTTTATGGCGTCATACGCTGCAGTCAAACCATGAATTATCCCAGCAGATGTACGACAGTGACAGATTTTGAATTGACCACACAGGAGTCTCTCGAACTCTTCCAAATCTGCTTTCTGCATCGTTCTGTGCTACTGAGAACCAAAGTATCGTTCTGATGTAAGTTCAAGTTTTCAACCGCCCCAAAAAAAAAGACAGCGTCCAGAGCTGTTTTGATGTTTTCCGATGATTTTCTGTGGACACTGAACTCGTCAGTCTTCCTGCCGTCAACCCTGTCTGTTCACACGTTGCTGATGCGAACGCTGAGAGGAGTTTCTCTGGCCCGGCCGCGCTCCTCCCCTCGCTCCCTGTAGCTCTGCTCCAGGCGGATCTTCTCCGGGTCGGACACCTCGGGCACAGTCCCGCCCCCGTTGCTCTGGTAACCGTGCTGGGGGCTGGACGGTTTGAAGACGGGCGCGGTCTTGGTCTTGGCCACTTTGTCGAAGAACGCAAAGTCTGCTACGTATTTGCCCGACGGGGAGAGGGAGACCACGGGCGGGAACTCGTAGCCCCAGAGGATCTCGTCGGGCAGGTAGGAGGTGCGGACCTGGCAGGTGGCCGAGGTCGGCTCCACCGTGGCGCTCATGATCACCAGCAGCTCAAAGTCGGCCAGCTCCGGGTCCGTCCAGCCGCCACCTGGTGGAGGAAAACGAGATATGAGGAGACTCAAGCCTGGTGAAGATTTTTTTAAATCTCAACATTTTTTAAAGCAGAAGTAAGCAGAATATTTGTGTTAATATAAGTCTTAAATAGTTGTATCTTCCGACAGCAATCACTTACATAGAGTGTTTGGTCAGAAACACGGGTCTGTCAGTCACTCTGCTCTGCTCTGAGCCGAGGAGAAAACTTTCCTTGTATCCTACAACCTTTATCCAATGAGGAGAGAGAACGGCATAAAGGGGCAGTCCTCTCTGTGTGTGCAGCCAAGGGATGCGCGTGAATGTGGGAGGACGAGGGCGGGGACTGCTAACTCCATCGGCTGACAGGAAGTTAGCCAAAACCACCGGATCGCTTACTTCTGCTTTAACTGTGACAGACCCGACACATATCGAAGGAGACGGAGCTCCATCTAAATAGCACTTTTTGTCAAACAAGTTACAATTTGACATTTTTATTACGCCCAAATACAAATGCCATTCACCTTAAAGGAGAATTACGGTCATTTTTGACCCCTAAATCCTTTTTCCTGATGGTCACCCAGTGTTGCAGAGAGCAAAAAACGCGACTAAAATTGATGCAGGCAAACCGGAGTTACACCATGGCTACAGCGCTTGGGATAGCGACAACGCTAACCTATGGGAGCAATTCTTTCAACCACAACAAACACTCAAAAAACAATATGATACATGACTCGAATCCCTACGAGACACCACTGAACTCATAGTGTACAGTGTAAACAGTATAAACTTTGTGTTTTTGCATGTAGTCACTCACCTCAGATAGCTGAACTCTGAAACATCCTGGAAAGACATTACTATCCCATCACAGAGCGCCTGCTCTCCCCGCCACAGAAACGAACACTTTTTCCTTGTTGTGATGATTTCTTTACAAAAATAAACGGTCGGAGATATTATGGACATTACCACTGCACTGCTCCACCGTTTGTTTTCAGAGTTAGGCTATCTGAGGTGAGTGACTACATGCAAAAACACAAAGTTTATACTGTTTATACTGTACACTATATGAGTTCAGTGGTGTGTCGTATGGATTTGAGTAAATGTACCATAGATATTTGATTGTTTTTTGAGTGTTTGTTGTGGTTGAAAGAATTGCCCCCATGGGTTAGCGTTGTCGCTATCCTAGCGCCGGGTAGCCATGGTGTAACTCCGGTTTGACTGCATCAATTTTAATCGCGTTTTTTGCTGCCCCCAACACTGGGTACGACTACAAAAAAAAAAAAAGTGTTATTTAGGTTTAACGTTAATTCAGTTTCAGTTTTACAGTCGTCCAGTAGGTGGCACTGCTGCAGATAAGGGGTGGTCCCAGAACTGTGGGCCTGAATCTGCAGCCAAAATGTGTGACATTTCACTTAGTTTCATGTTGCATGTGAAACTACGACCACACACGACCACGACAAACCTCACCCTTGGCTGCCCAGGCCCGCAGGGGGCTGCTGTCGTCAATGACGTGGTAGAAGGTGAGGGGCAGGATGAGGAAGGGGCTGTCGCTGGACGTGTCCACCTGGAAGGGGACGTTCCTCTGGTCCAGGCGAACCGTCTCACCTTCTTTGGTGAGAGACGTCTGCAGCAGTTTCCCAGTCACCTAAAACAAAACCACGTGGTGTTTTTGCTGAACTGTTTCTCGGATTGTTGTTGACAGATGAAAACCACACAAACCGCACGGTGACCAATGAATGTTCCTGTCAGCGTGTTCAGTAAGCTCATATCTGATCATCTGGACTCATCTATAAAACATTTACCTGACATCCAAGCAGGAGACTCTTGCGCATGTTGGCCACCCTGATCATCAGGCAGGGTCGGCCTTCGTGGGTCGACACCACGGCGTGTTGGCTGAACTTCACCGTCTCTCCTCGCTTTTTCGGCCGAGCGACCTGAGCAGAGGAAACTGTCAACCACTGGTTTCAGCTTGATGATCTCACACACAGTTTCTCACCATAGAGAGCAGTTGAGTACACCCAACGTCTCTGGTACACCACATGCAGGGTGTTGCAAATAGCTGTGTGTGAGTCATTGGAAATACAATTACACACTCTTTTGACCTATATAACTCTCTTGTATATTCTACAGTGTGATTATGGAAACTACACGGTCATATAGTAAATACAAGGCATCCCTCTCTTGTTTCACTGTATAGAGACATTCAACTCTTTGACTGTTGGCTACCTTGGCCAGGAAGGTGCCAGTGATGAAGATCTCCATCAGCATGGTGAGGACCAGCTGGATGATGAGGAGGATGATGGCCGCCGGACATTCTTCAGTGATGCAGCGGAAACCGTAGCCGATGGTTGTCTGGGACTCCAGGGAGAAGAGGAAGGCCCCGGTCAGAGTCTGCATCTGCAGCACACAGGGCGTGTGGTTCGATGGGGGGTCGAACTCTGGAGGAACACGTTTGGGGAAAATTAAACAGTATGATAACCACTGAAGCAACAGGAAACAGCGTTAAAGCAACACTATGTAGTTTCTCAACATTAAAGGGGACCTATTATGCTCCTTTTTGCACAAACTAAAATAGTTCCTGGGTGTCTTAAAGACATGTCTGTGACGTGCTTCGGTCAAAATACCCCAAAGATCAAACATCACAGCATTCTCAAAAACAGGGCTCTGCAAAACGGTCTGTTTCAGTGGCCCCTCCCTTTAAATGCAAATGAACCACTCCCTCAGCATTGCGTTACCATGACGATGTCTACTACTAGTACCTATACTGATTTGGCCAAAATGTAGTATGCAAACAAAAGCTAAATCTGCAGTAGGCAAAGTGCCAGATCTACAGTCTGCATCTGACCAGTCTACATTGTGTAATGAAATGTGCCCATGACCTAGTCTCACCCTAACCAAAGATGGTATAGAGTAGTCTTTGCCATGTAGGCTACTGTAACCATGTAACATGTAATATAAAAATGCAAAAATAAATATATAAAATAAATTAAAAATATATGCAGACTGGTCAGTTCATTGTAAAACAGTTATTTATTGATGTAAATGTGGTGATTTGTGCACATAGACTACAGCAGCACTGCTCCTCCTCCTTCTCACAGCTTCACTTTTCATTCAAACTAATTCAACTGCCACAAGATTTCATCAATGAGACCAACATTCTGCTAAATAGACTAACCACACGGCGGTAAACGTCTAAAAAACCTGCGGGTATGTTTATTAGCGATGGTTTTCTCTACCGCGATGAGCACGGACGCCTGCCCGGCCAAGGAGGCCTGCAGACGGGCTCTGCCTGTGTGAGGAGCCGCTGCAGCTCCGGAGCTCCGGTGCTCCGGCGGTCCAGCGTTACGTCGGTCCGGCGAACAACGTCGCCCCGGCGGTACGTCGCTGCTCACACAGGTACAGCTTCACTTACATGAAACGTCGGCGTAAACTTCTAAATAAAACTTAGTAAAGTGGCGCGACAGCGCTAAAACAGGCAGGGAAAAAGCAGGAAGTAGTCCGCTCCGCTCTCCACTGTGACACCAGGCACAACAGAGCAGCATGGGAGGAGGCGGGGCCGGCTGGAGCAGAGACCTCGGCATGACCATGTAGGGGAGTCCGGCACGCATCGACGTAGACGCGAGCTCATGTAAAAAAAAACTCAGCGCAACCGAGTGTAACAGGTGTGCAGAGAAATCCCAATTATCTAGCAGGGTTTACCTCCAAATGCATTAACCTCAGGATATGACACTTCCACGGCCTCTAGAACCATTATCCAACATTTTAAACATATATAAAAGTCTGAAAAGCTGGAAAAGCATAATAGGTCCCCTTTAAAGAGGAACTAAGCAGAATTTTCCCGTGACTAACTACATTTTTACCTTAAAGGGACAACGAGGAGTTTGTATTTGGTTATAAAAGAGTCTCATATTAATGTGGATGAATCTCTGTTACCCACACTTGTTAATGGGTCCATTTTCAATAAATATATTGTTTTGTCTTCATCGTTATTTTGATATTATTATTATTTATTGGTCGGCTTGCCCAGCATTTCCTACTTTCGCGGACGAAAGGTCATTGGAATAAGGCCACCAAATTGCCGTTCATGGTCGGAACTACGACGGTATCTGATCGTCTTCGAACCTCCAACTTTCATTCTTGATCAATGAAAACATTCTTGGCAAATGTTTTGGCTTTCGTGCGTCTTGCACCGGTCCAAGAATTTCACCGTGCACGCAACGACTCATGGGAAATGTAGTGTGGGAAACACTTCGCCCACTTCCAAAACTCCTCGTTGTCTCTTTAATTAAAAAGCACCTTTGCGTAATTGTGATAGTTGACTACATAACAACCTTGCAACCTTGCAACATCAGTGCAGTACTTGTCCGCCAATAAGACTACACAGATTTACACGTCACAACATCGTATATGTTGGATTGGATGGATTGATTTTTCAGCGGCTTCATTTGAAAACAAATACACATGGCCAGGCGGAGGGTCAGCAAAACAATGGAAAAGTGACTAGACTTGCATAGTTCCTCTTTAAGATAATGTTTCTAAACTCATATAAGTGGTAGAAAAACAGTTAATAGGATGAATCGTGCCGCCGCTGCAGCCTGAGTGGGGTCGCACAGACTGAAACTGGCACCAGTACCGGTGGTACGGCAACAGCAACAAATTCACGTCAGCTGCCGTGCTTCTCTGGTAACGAGGTAGCAGACATTGCTCTTCTCAACCAGAGTACCAGTAACCACGAATCCTACATAGTGAGACTTTAAAGTAAAGTTGAAGCTTTGTATTTGTACTTGTATGAGCAACCCTCACAAGGCGAGTGGGAAGAAAGGAAAAAGAAAAAGAAAAAGAAAAATCCCCCCACCACTTGTTTCACATACTATCTGTCTGTGGTGAGGGTGAGGGTTGAGGTTTTTCCTTTTTTGTTCATGTTTTTTCCTTCTTCTTCTTTATCTTCTACTAATATCACGTTAAGGTGAGCTAACACTAGAAACATGGGACATTAAAGGAGGAGAGATGGAAACAACATCCTAAGAGGAGTCAGTAGAGGTGAATAAAACATCAGCTCTCTACAAGGATTGATATATAAAATAAACTTAAAGCAGAAGTAAGTGGTCCGGTCATTTTCGCTAATGCTGCGTTCCAGGCAGGCTTTTGAAATCGTAAGTTACAGCTTCAAGTCACAACTTACGACTTTGTAGCGTTCCAGGGAACCCACTCGTGTTTTTCCGACCTGTTTTACCGGTGAAAGTCACTATAACGGCCACTCGTAACTTCTGACCGGTGAACTCGTACCAGATCGAACTGGTACGACTTCACGGTCGGAAAAATACGAGTTTCCTTGAACGCACCATAACAGTCCTCGTCCCTACGTCGCCACATTCACGGCGTTCCTTGGCTGCACACACAGCCCTGCATGCCGTTCTCTCTCCTCATTGGATAAAAACTGTAGGATACGATAAATGTTTTCCCCTCGGCTCAGAGCAGAGCAGAGGGACTGACAGACCCGTGTTTCGGTCCAAACACTCTATGTAAGTGATTGCTGTCGGAAGATATAACTATTTAAGACTTATATTAACACAAATATATCACTTACTTCTGCTTTAAGAGGAGCTGTACAAAGTGTGGTCTGATTGTCTCTGAGGTCAAAGGTCACTTTAGCTAGTCCCCACTCAAAGCAGGATCAGAAAGCAGATCATCGTCAACCTTGTTGTTGTCACATTATAAAAAAAAAACACAACTAGTTTCACATCTGTCTGTGGTGAGGGTTTGTTTTAAAGGGATAGTTCAACATTTTGGCAAATTCGCCTCGGCCCTATTGCCATAATCCCTATAGTCATAGGGGTAGGTTAATTACCTTTAATTATCAATGTTGTTTTGAGATCCAGGGGGAAATACACAATCCTGCATACACAATCCTGCATATTCACCACGCAATGAAATAATCATGTAACATTACGAGACAGAGTTGTTTTGGAGCCAAATGCAGCCGGAACTACATTACAGACGGCTGCTGTGCGGAGTGATTTCAAAAGTGCAAGTAGTTCAGAATATTTGCCTCATGTGTCGTAATGTTACATGATTAATTCATAGCGTGGTGAATGCGCAGGTCACAACTTGTCCACCAGAGCGTTTTGGAGTTGTTGGATTGTGTATTTGATTAGTTTGATGAGGGACAGGGGACCTGTACCGTTCACCTCCATTGTGTTCACTGAGCAGCTCACGTCTCTGCCCCGCCGATCTCAAAACAACACCTATAATTAAAGGTAATGAACCTACTGCTATGACTATAGGGATTATGGCAATAGGTGAATTTGCAAAAATGTTGAACAATCCCTTTAAGGTTTTTCATAGTTGTCCCTCTTCTTCCTCTACAACTAGTATCACATTCAGGTGAGCAAACGCTAGAAACATGAGACCTTAGGGGAAACGAGAGAGAGGAACAGGTGTGGTTAGAAGAAGATGTGAGATCATTTCCTGGTATCAAAATGAAGTTCAGGATAGACAACACCAACAAAATAGCACAAACATCTTCAGTTTTACAGCACGGCCCCAACTGTCATTTGCTCCAGCTGACTCATAATGAGCAGCAGAGACCGGTGCACGGGGGGAGAGGAGGTGTTCTCTCTGAGGTGTTCAAGGTTTCTGGATGACTCAGCTATAGGTCCCACCACAACTGTATTATTCTTACTTTTAAAGGAGCAGCTCCTATGGAAACTATGAAGAGAAGAAGGTCTGATTATCTTCTCAGCTGGGGCTAAAATCTTTAAAGGGATAGTTCAACAATTTGGCAAATTGGCCCATTGCCATAATCCCTTTAGTCATAATAGTAGGTTTGTTACCTTTAATTGTCGGTGTAAGCTATTTTTAGAACGGCGGAGCAGAGCCGTGAGCTGCTCAGAGCTACGCTACGGAGGCTAATGGGATTTCTTGGTTTCCCTCATCAAACTCATCAAATACACAATCCAACAACTCCACAACGCTCTGGTGGACAAGTTGTGACCTGCACATTCACCACACTATGAGATAATAACACAACGTTACCAGACTGAGTTGTTTTAGAGGGAAATTCATGCAAAACCACTGATGCGCGTTCCCATCGGAGGCAGTTTTTCGGCAAGCAACAACTCTAAAACAACTCTGTCTGGTAACGTTGTGTTATTATCTCATAGCGTGGTGAATGTGCAGGTCACAACTTGTCCACCAGAGCGTTGTGGAGTTGTTGGATTGTGTATTTGATGAGTTTGATGAGGGAAACCAAGAAATCCCATGAGCCTCTGTAGCGTAGCTCTGAGCAGCTCACGGCTCTGCTCTGCCGTTCTAAAAATATCTTGCACCGACAATTAAAGGTAACGAACCTACTGCTATGACTATAGGGATTATGGCAATAGGCCAATTTGCCAAAATGTTGAACTATCCCTTTAACCTTCAACATATTCACAGCCCCCCTCGTCCTCTCTCACCCAGCAGGTCTCCGTGCACGAGCGCCACCAGGTACCACAGCACCCCGAACAGGAACCAGGTCCCGGCGAACGTGGCCGTGAACAGGAAGAACTTGTAGCGCCACTGCATGTCCAGGAACGTCGTCCAGAGGTCGCGCATGTAGAGCGCGCTCCGCCCGCTGACGTGCTCGATGCGCACGTTGCTCCGCCCATCCTTGGACAGGACACGCCTCCTCTTCCTCAGAGTCCCGCCCCCTCCGGCGATGCCGCCCAGCAGGGGCTTCAAAACGTCCGTCTGTGTCTGGGAGTGGCAAACCTTCTGGGGGGAGGAGCTACGGGAGGAAGGGGGTGTGGCCGACGTCATCTAGGAATAACGAAAAATATAAAGAAAAAAAAAGTGGCGTTAATGTGTGTTATATATTTAACCCTCCTGTTCCATGTAAGCTCCATCCTTCCTTCCTTCCCTTCGTCCTTACTTCTTCTTCCTTCCTCTTTTGATCCAATTGACCTGATCTGTTCCCTATCCCTCCATCTTTCTTTCCCTGCCTTCTTTCCTCCCTTCTTTCCACAATCTTTTTCCCCTTCCTTCCTTCCTTCCTTCCTTCCTTCCTTCCTTCCTTCCTTCCTTCCTTCCTTCCTTCCTTCCTTCCCCCTTCCTTTTTGACCCAATTGACCGTATCTGTTCCCTCCCTCCTTCTATCTTTCCTTCCTTTTACCCGTCCTTCTTTCCTCCCATCTTTCCCTTTGTCCTTCCTTCCTTCCTTACTTCATTCCTTGAATGAATCTGTTCCCTCCCTCCATCTTTCTTTCCTTCCTTTTTCCCTTCCTTCTTTCCCCTCCCTCCCTTCCTTCCCTTCGTCCTTACTTCTTCTTCCTTCCTCTTTTGACCAATTGACCGTATCTGTTCCCTCCCTCCTTCTATCTCTCTCTCCTTCCTTTTACCCGTTCTTCTTTCCCCCCATCTTTCCCTTTGTCCTTCCTTCCTTCCTTCCTTACTTCCTTCCTTGAACGAATCTGTTCCCTCCCTCCATCTGCCTTTCCCTTCTTTTTCCCTTCCCTCTTTCCTCCCATCTTTCCCTTTGTCCGTCCTTCCTTCCTTCCTTCCTTCCTTCCTTCCTTCCTTCCTTCCTTCCTTCCTTGACCCAGGAGGACAACAGGAGGGTTAAATTGGCCGATGTTATTTATTAGCTAGTTAGCTCTGCCAAGGAGGGTCAAGGTTATGTTCCATTACATTGTAAAATGAGGAATTTTTCAGCATTTTCATTAATATCACAAGAAATAAGAGTTTAAACTTTGCTGTAAAGGCAAGAAATTGAATTTTGTGTATAGTTTGATGCAGATTTAGATAATTTTCAGATTGTTTAGCTTTGGTATGCAGATTAGTTTTAAGGGGTTGGATTGTGAAGTTTTTATTTATAATTACAGAATCAAGTTGGATTATTGGACAAATTTTACAATATTCACAACATCAGCATGATCTCATACTGTAATGTCTATTCAAACGTTTCACTCTGTTCAGGGAAAGAAAGAAACTTCCCATAACGACGTCACTCTTTGGTAGTTTCCCCTGCAGCGACCTGCTTCCGTTTTCAGGGTGAATGTAACTCATCATTAGTTAGAAACAAACCTGTGGCTGTCTATATTCAAATCATAAACCAAAATACAATTAAACACCTGGCAGACAAGCTGATGTCAAACACTTATTTTTAAGTTACAAGGCAAAAGTCAAGTCATTGCTCATTTATCCGTTTCAGTGGAAATTTTGGGGGGGTAACTATGGTGGGAGTTTCCTGTGGTTTTCTAAAGTTTTACTGTACCGTGGTGTCAGTAAATGCAAACTAGTGGGTAACTGATCCATCATCACACTCTCATTACATCACAAAACTCTTCTCAGGCTTTTTCACGAGGAACAGGAAGTTAGTTTTACAAATATGTCCTGTTATTTCCAGACAAACGATGATTACAACATCTGTATGGATGTACTGTTTGTACTGTGTGTTTGGTTCCCAATCTGTTGACTCATGCAATATTTCTGAAGACTGCAGACTGTCGGGTTAAACTCCAGAGACAGTACGATCAACACCCTACACCCAAACATCAGCTCTCTACAAGGATTAATATATAAAATAAAGCTGTACAAAGTGTCCTCTGATCATCTCGATCATCGTCAACATGGGAAAGAAGTGAATCCTAATGATGGCAGTCGGATCTTTCTTAACTTCATATTTCTTCTCTCTCTTATCTTATTTCACACTTCTGCACACTTTTTTTTTGTTTTTTTGGGTGGGACAATGCACATAAAAAAAAAAAAATTAATAAAAAAATAAAAAGTCGAATCTCTCTTATTTTCATATTTCTTCTCTCTCTTATCTTATTTCACACTTCTGCACA